>NC_143221.1:9413479-9716079 GCF_030267445.1 Bombyx mandarina
TGTTCGGAACTTGTTTAAATGCAAACTTATCTTGAACTTAACATTTTTTTTTATTGCATAGATGGGAGGATGAGCTCACAACCCACCTGGTGTTCAATGGTTACCGGAGCCCATAGACATCTACAACGTAAATGCTGCCACCACCTTGAGATATGAGTTCTAAGGTTCAGTATAATTACAACGGCTGCCCCACCTTTCAAACCGAAACGCATTATTGCTCACGGCAGAAACAGGTAGGGTGGCGGTACCTACCCGTGCGGATTCACAGCGGTCCTACCACAGTAATTACGCAAATTATAATTTTGAGGGTTTGATTTTATTACACGACTAGCGACGCGCCCTCGCTCGCTTCGGAAACATTAAAACACACATGAAACCAAAAAAATAAAATTAAAAAAAAATAAAAAGAAGTAGCCTATGTTCATCAGGGACAATGTCGGCTTCTAATGGAAAAGAATTTTTCAAATCGGTCCAGTAGTTTCGGAGCCTATTCGAAACAAACAAACAAACAAATCTTTCCTCTTATAATATTAGTATAGATGTATTTACTTCACCGTGGAAGTCAGTCGTGAACATCGTTATGTATGTACAGTCAAACCTGGATCAGCGAGAGTTCAAGGAGCACAATCTCATTCTCACTTATAGAGGTTTCTCACTAACCCGAGTTTCTCGCTAATGCTCCCTCTGAATTTCATTTCGCGATTTTCCGGATTCAACGCATTCACTATTCACTTAATGACAGTACTTTAATTTTCCGTTTTAACATGATGCAGAACAGAACTTCCTTCGCAATTGATTAACGATAAACTGAGTAAGTCCGACCAACAGGACGGTACACAGGGACACGTGTCCATTCGAAAAGAATGCGATAAAATAACAACGTTATTTAGTTCCACGAATAGAATAGGTTCAATATTGACGAGAAAACAATTCAAAAACAATAGAAGGAAGTTCCACAAAAGTTAAGAATGAGTCATAAAATAGCAATGTTAAATTTGTAATTTGTTTGTTCATTTGTTCCTCCTAAATAACATAAATAAATAAAGCTCGACTGTCACTTATAGAGGTAGATAAGTAGCAGTCTCACTTACGGAGGTCCATGAGGAAAAACGACTCTCTCTTACAGAGGTTTCTGTTTCTCTCTAATAGAGGTTTTGAGAGCTTAAAATGACGGTTCCTGGCTATTACTCTCACTTATAGAGTTTTCTCACTTATCCAGTTCTCGCTTACCCAGGTTTGACTGTATTTCATTAGAAAAAATTGGTACCCGTCTGAGATTCGAATACCGGTGCATCGCTCAACACGAATGCACCGGACGTCTTATCCTTTAGGCCACGACGACGTTAAACATAGCGCGATTCGGGCACATATCAAATATCTCTATGATACCTATCGCCACGTACCTAATACGTATGTATGTGCAATACCGTCTTTACCATAAGGGCACACGAGGCCGTTCCCAGGCCCCATTCTCAGGGACCCGAAAGACCGACAATTTCTCCACACGTTTATTCTCAAAACGTTTTGTCGGCACATTAACTTTTTTCACAAATCAGTAATTAGAAGGTATTTACAAGGCATATACTATGCCTATAATAGAAGATTTTGCTCAACAGAAATCCGAAAGAAACCGTTATCGAAATCGTAACCAAAAACCAGCAGCATTCAAATATCATTAATGACATATTATATCATACTGTATTTGTTTACCTATAATAAATGGTCATACTCAGTAAAAAAATGTTATTATAATTCGCTTTTTTACTTTCCAAAGGGGCCTCAATTCTTGTGTGCCCAAGGCCCATCCTAGTTTAAGACGTCAGTGTATGTGCAGGCAGCAAAGTCGTGCGTATCGGAAATAGCCGAATAAGCCCAAACACCTTAATACATAAAAGTCGCCCTCTATTTAAAAACGCCGTAGAGTAGTCAAAACATAAAAATATGGTATGTGTATTTTTACGTGAAATGTTTACCCACAGCTCTGATATATATGTATTCTAGAAGAACATAAAACATCATTACTAAGTTCCGTAGTTAGTTGTTGTTTGAGCTTTTAGTGTCCACACAAAACATCCAACTATAATAGGTACGGTTCGGATTCACGTACGCATTTTAACGTTATTAAGTGTAAACAATTGCATTTAGATGTCACAGTATCAGGGTAAGGTCAAGCCGTATCACGGTCAGGCGTAGGACGTATGTAACCTTATCAAATGACAAACCATGCTCAGATTACCAATCACCTCTCAAGAGACAAGGCTCCTTAAAGGAAAGAGGTAAATTGTTAACGATAAAATTGATTACAATTACATTATTCACGTATCGTTTCTGAATTTACGATATCAATATTTTCGTTTCATTGATGCCAGTGAAATAAAAAAAAATAGCTTTAACATTGATTGCTATTAATGCGTCGTTTACTTTTAGAATGAGAAAAAACATATTTCATAATATCTTGTTGGCTTACCGCAATTCAAGGTAAAGGATTGGTTGTTTCTCACAATTTCAATTATTGTTTCTAATTTAAAATGGAAATTTAAAACTAGTATTCAATTAACCAAAACATACTTAAGTGTCTAGAACATAAAAAAGAAGTAACACATGTAGAATATATTGAAAATATTTAATAAAATTAAAGGTACATAAGGAATGCTTAGTTCATTCGAATTTGAGAGTGATTGGCATCGTTTTATATTTGTACTTAAAGGTTTTAAGATCGCGACTCGAGCACTTTTCTTCCTTTGTGAAATATTGTACCTATATGAATTTATCAAAGCAGGGCAAGCACACGGCGAATCTAATATTTATAAATTCAATTGCATAATAATTTTTTACCTACCTAAGCTGATAGCCTTGAGAGGCTATTTCAGCGGAACCTTAACTAGTAGGTAAGCTCACGGTGTCAAACCTGACGACCTTGCTAACACGAACCCTAGCAAGAGCCGTGCTTCGCAGAATCTACCACCGGATCGGAAACGCGACCCACTGAGAAAATCCGGCGAGAAACTCAGTGGGCTGTGTTTGAGGGTTAATTTACTCGTCGAGCCCTTCGTCGCAAGCGACGGGTTTGACGAGAACGGTGACCGGTGCTTGAGGTACCTAAAAGCACCGTTAGGATCGGGAGGATCCGAAATGACGTGTTCAATTGCACCACTAAAGCAGCTGCTCTTATAAACTACCGTAAGCCCATGTCCTCAAAAGTAACGGTTAATAATTAGAGAATTTTATGCCGTTAAGTTTTATAGTTATCAATTCAATACAATTTAGGTACCTACTCGTAATTTAATTTTATAGAGTTCATTTCGACCTAATGGAATAAAAGAAGTCAGCTCAAAGAAAGAATGTGTGTTTGTGATTTCTATAAGCTTCGACTAATCAGTTGCGATCATGCGATTTTAACATTAGACAACAGTTAGTTTGTTTTAGTTCACCTACCACACTTCGCCACTTCACAGCCGTAAGTTATTTGTATAAGATTGCTAATTATTAATTACAAAGATCACACATTTATTTGTAATATTTATTAGTGCTAACTAGCAATATTCATTATGCTTAATTGTAATAAAACTTTTGGTCTGATTCTTAAAAACAAATAAGCACGGAAAAGAAAAATAATTATTGAAGACGTGCAATTAAATGCTGAACTTTAGCGAGTAGATAATAATTTCATGAAGGTTAAGGTCTTCCTTATAGCTCTCGTGACTTTTAAATAATTACTGTAGGACTATGTGTTTTCCTGCTTTCTTTTTAATGCTAATTGGTGTTAATGGGTTCCCGTCATTATCAATAACAGGGTACAAAATACTGTAGTAATTAAACGTGAAGTAACGTATGGATAGGTAATGAAATTAAAATTAAAAACACAATTGAGATTTCGACCACATGTCTCAAGGTGGGTGCGGCACTCAATTAGCGACGTTGAATTGAAACCCAATAATAGGTCAATAACATCAAGATTTTATGAGAAAATTAGGTATTCTTAAGACCAAAGACCTAAAGGAAATTAAATGCTTTTGACAAGTAAGTATTGCTCTGTATTGGGTGTGTTAGAACGGTTTTCGAATACGTAAGACATTGGATCTAGTGATTTAAAACACGACAACAATGAAAACATTGTGTTCAAAGGTCAAAATGGAACACAATTCAATATTCACCTGACACACACACCTGGCACGGATGACTTTCCATTGCATGCGGTTTCACGAAAACAACTACATTCGAGGGACTTGGTAGACAAGTCGCAAGACACGTCATGGACCATTAAGAATCTTGTATCGATAAAAAAAAACTTGATTAAACAGCTTAAGTTTATGGTTACTGTAGACATTCAACAGGGTAGTAACCGGATTCCGGAGGGACCATTGTCATTTTAATTGTTTTAATTGTTCAACTATAATACATAAATATCTTTTCCAATTACATTAGGGCAGTTTGTTCAAGTTAGGGCTTTGAGAGTGGTCGTCTGTCACCTATTAGTACGAGGGCTGCACTAAAGTATCGGGAATGGAATATTTCCACTGTTCCTGTCATATTAAAATATTTTAATTGAAAACTCCTTGGTTTAATCGAATACCATTTATTTATTTAAAAAAAGATTCTCGGTCTTGTCACGAGGTTTGTCAAACTTGTTTAGTCGTTGAGAAAATGGAATTGACTCGGAAAATTCAAGAGCGATGATTTATTATGACTTTCGAAGTGGTTTAACACAAAAACAGTGTGTTGACCGGATGATTTCTGCATTTGGTGATGAAGCCCCATCCAAAACCACAATTTATCGCTGGTTTGCTGAGTTTCAACGTGGACGCGTCAAGCTCAGTGATGATCCCCGTCAAGGTCGTCCAAAAACTGCAGTACCCAAGAAAACGTTGATGCTGTACGTAAGCTGATTGAGGAAGATCGACATGTGACATACCGCGAAATTCAGGCAACTTTAGACATTGGCATGAGTCAAATACAAATAATCTTGCATGAACAATTAGGTGTAAAAAGTTGTTTTCCCGATGGATACCGGCATTCGCTCTGTGAAGAGCAAAAAGCGGCTCGCGTTACTTGGTGCGTCAGAACTCTCGAAAGATTCCACGCAGGATCCTCAAATGCTGTATACAACATTGTATCAGGTGACGAATCCTGGATATACGCGTACGAACCCGAAACAAAAAACCAGTCACGAGTTTGGGTGTTCGAAAATGAGTTAAAGCCAACAAAAATTGTTCGTTCACGGAGTGTTGCAAAAAAATGGTGGCCACGTTTTGTCTCCAAAACCGGCCATGTTACGACTATTCCTCTTGAGGGACAAAGAACGGTTAATGCAGAATGGTATGCTAGCATTTGTTTGCCACAGGTCGTTTCTGAACTCCGTAAAGAGAACTGCAACCGCCGCATCATCCTCCATCACGACAATGCGAGTTCTCACACCGCGCACAGAACAGTTTTTAGAGCAAGAAAACATAGAATTATTAGACCATCCGCCGTACAGCCCCGACCTAAGCCTAATGATTTCTATACTTTCCCTAAAATAAAGAATAAATTGCATGGACAGAGATTTTCATCACCTGAAGAAGCTGTGGATGCCTACAAAACGGCCATTTTGGAGACCCAACTTCCGAATGGAATGGTTGCTTCAATGATTGGTTCCATCGTATGGAAAAATGTGTCAATTTCGCGGAGAATACTTCGAAAAGCAATAAATACATTTTTAAATAGTAATGTTGTGTCACTTCGTCAATTCCCGAAATTTTCAGTGCCGCCTATGTAGAGGTTATATTAGGTAATTATTTTTTTTCGATTAAAAATTAATTTATGATTATTTGTCGAGAATCATAAAAGAATATTCGTTCATGACTCGCAACTATTGCCTAACTACTGGGAGGACACTTCGTCACTAAACATATATTAACATTACTCATTAACCAAACATAAATTAAAACGTGTGAACTCAAAGCCGCAATCAATGTGGAAGTCCCTTCGATGTTCAGTGAACCGGCTCGTTGCAATCATTGAACAAGTCATTGTTGTTAGCATCGCGCTCGATCGAACGCCGGGAAGGTATGTTTTGAACAATAAAATCTCATCAATTTGTACTTAATAGCTATTCCATAATACAAATTTAACGATCGTGGTTAACTAACGAGCCTCAATTGCGTTTTTGAGACATCATAGAAGCCAGTTTGTACAACTGATAGTTGACAGCGACATGTAACTTAAATTTATTATTTATTCGATTCACCATATGAATATTGACAAGATTGCATGGATCTCTTCTTAAAATTTTCCTGACTCGTGCTTTATTGAAATTGTTGCGGAGACATCAGTGCGCTTGAAGTTTAGCATTCTAAAGCGGTTCCGTGCGTAAATTATTTCAATTAGATAAAACTGAAAAACTTGTAATGTTTCTTTTTTTTTTTTTTTTTTCCTACCTAAGCTGAGAGCCTTGAGAGGCTATATCAGCGTAACCCTAACTTTAGTAGGTGAGCTCACGGGGCTCAAACCTGACGATGTTGCTAACACGAACCCTAGCAAGAGTCGTGCTTCGCAGAATCTACCACCGGATCGGAAACGCGACCCACTGAGAAGATCCGGCGAGAAACTCAGTGGGCTGTGTCTGAGAGTTAATTTACTCGTCGAGCCCTTCGTCGCAAGCGACGGGTTCGACGAGAACGGTGACCGGTGCTTGAATTACCTAAAAGCACCGTTAGTGGATCGGGTGGATCCGAGATGACGTGTTTTGGGCGACGTCGACTGCTTCCATTCTGTCCGCAGGATCGGGAATGTAGTTACCGGCGGCCACGATGAGAGGGTTCTCGTGTCGTGCCGCTTTATCGAAGTGGCGCATGGACGCCGACTGCAGATACTTACTGATGGACTCTAAGTCCAGGTCGTCATGGAGGTCGACATTCCTGACGAACCACGGGGCTCCGACGGCTATCCTGCAAAAACGGGATTGAATGATTTGAAAGGATTTTAAGTGTATGCGGGCCGCGTGAGCGAACACTACACTTGCATAGGTCATGACGGGGCGTAAGCAAGTTTTGTAGAGTGTCACCTTATTTCTAAGGGACATTTTACTTCGCCTACATATCATCGGGTAGAGACGTCCTAGAATGAAGGCGGCACGGTCGCGTACCGTCTTAATGTGGGGGCGGAATGTCATCCTACTGTCGAGGGTGACGCCTAAGTACTTGACCTTCGGGGCCCACGGTATGGGCTGGTCGAACATCGTGATTGGGCGAACGGCGGGGGCGGGGGTGTTGACGCGCCTAGTCGGGAGAGGGATGCTCAGCGTGGTGTTCGGAGGGCGACCCCTTTTGAAGAGCACCGCTGTGCTTTTCGTGGGGTTGATGTCGATGCGCCACTTCCGGAACCACTGTCCCATGGTGGTAGCTGCGGTCTGAAGTCGTCGATGAAGCAACGCCTTCTTCCTACACGAGTAGTAGATGGCGGTGTCATCGGCGAAGAGCGCCAGATGGTCTCCGGAGACCGGGGTATATCGTTGATATACAAACTGAATAGTAACGGGGAGAGGCGGAGCCTTGCGGGACTCCGGCTGTGACGTGACGGGGCCGGGAACCGTTCCCTCGACTCGATATCGGAACGAGTTATGTTTCATCGAATGAAGAAGTTTATATTTGGAAAAAAAATTATCTTTGAATCATTAAAAAATGATGAATTGCAAATGGCTACACTTGATACTGAAAACAGAATGGTGTCATTTGCGGGACTTCAAACGAATCGGTGTAACAGTTGGTGATGAAACCTTCAACGAACAATCGGACGACAAAGTATGTTGCAAGTTACCGAAAAAGCGGTTATTGACTCGACCGAGAATACAAGTTGCAAATCGATCATTCAAGTATTGAAATCGGAACATTTGGAACTGAGTCCTATCAGCCTGTACTCCGAAACAGATAATCTGTGAGTAACTTAGTAAAATAATAATTGAAAATAGGTCAAAGGTGAAATTGTAAAATTTAAAAATTTTAAAAACAAAACTTGTTAGATTTTATGCTTAATTCCTCAAAAAACTTGAAATTGGGGATAAAAATAGCAATGTTTGAATTTTTATTATAATCCGATTTGAAGATTGACTCGCTCGGTGGTGCAATAGTTAGCGCTCTTGACTGTTGGGCCGAGGGTCGTGGGTTCGATTCCCGCATCGACTAAACATTCGTGTGATGAACAGGTTTGTTTGCCATTCCTTTGGGTTTTATTATCTACATATGTATATATTTATATGTAAATAAGTAGGTATGTATGTCGTTTCTGGTATCCATAACACAGAGAATTCTAGTTTGGGGCCGGATGACCTTGCGTGATTTGTTCTCAGTTATTAACTTATTTTATTTAAGATTAAATTCAGTTCAAATAAGTTAAAGCTTCCATCATATATCCATAATAATGGTAGTAGTCGTCGTGGCCTAAAGGATAATACGTTCGGTGCAATCGTATCTTGCGATGTATCGGTGTTCGAATCCCGCTGGCGGGTATTCATTTTTCTAATGAAATACGTGCTTAACAAATGTTCACGATTAACTTCCACGGTGAAGGAATAATATCGTGTAATAAAAATCAACGTATAATTTGTGAGTCCGCACGGGTAGGGACCACCACCCTGCTATTTCTACCGTGAAGCAGTTTTGCTTTTCGGTTTGAAGGGTGGGGCAGCCGTTGTAACTATACTGAGACCTTAGAACTGATGTCTCAAGGTTGGTGGCAACATTTACGTTGTAGATGGCTCTGGTAACCCATAAAATCAGGTGGGCCGTGAGCTAGTCCATCCATCTAAGCAATAAAAAAAATTTGTAGCTCTTTACATCTTTATATCTTTATACCTGACGCCATGTCACTCTATATGCTCTTGGCTGAGAGGTCGTGGGTCTTGGAACTGATGAAGTGTAGTTGCCCTCGCATCGTAATGTGTAGCAGTCTCTTTTTTACTATTTTGTAATTAGTCGAGCACATCCAATGTTAAGTGGTTACAGCCACACATGGACCCTAGCAATGCCAAGAACATAATCCTTTGACTACCGTAAGCTGTTCTCTCCCCGCTAGTCCAAGTTCTCAAGCAAAGGATTAAAATATACAATATTAATTTTAGAGAGAAGCACGTTTTTTTGTTATCCTGTAAGAATTCTTCGCGTCTTTACCTTTTTTGATTGACCCTTTACAGTAAGCCATGTATACGGGTCGGCGAATGAATAAATCTTATTTTTTTGAAGAGCGACACAGAGCTTTATATTGTAGGAGAAACTCGCTAAAGCTCAATGTCAACTAAATGTCAAGAAATACGTCATAGTTTTTTCCCAGTTGTGTAAATCATAAATAATACACTAATATACCAATATAAGTATTGTTATACTTAATATACATACATATTTGCAAACCTGATACATTTGTGATATAAATAAAGGCATTGTTTATTCAATTGTAAAACACTTAACCTATGTTATTTTGGTCAATTAAACTAATACCACTTGTTTTCAAAGGTGGCCATAAAACAATCAAGATTTTTATTTATTTAATAAATAGGTAGGTGAACAAGTTCACGTTCTATCGATTCGAGGTTGCTACCGGAGCCCTAAATATCATAGCATAACTTGAGACATGAGGTCGTCTCGATGGTATTGTTTACCAGTGTCTCATTCTTCAAACCGCAACGCATGACTACATGATACCTACTCGTGCGGTTTTAAAGTAAATCTTACCACCAATAATTACATAAATTATTTAAAAAAACACCTATACATGGGATTCGCTTTACAGCCTAATTCTATCGCGAATCAGTCACACATTTCGGTTTGGAAACTGGAACAACTAGAGGTCCCGCAGTAGTCGAAATTCGACTATAATTAATTGAATTTGTAAATTGTACACTATTATAATTCTATTTTCAAAGACTTACTTCTATAATCACAAATTTCGCCAAGACTACACTATAGAAAAATATTAATAAAGACATATTCAATCTATTCTCAATTTGACCACAGACGTCAAGAACAAAAGTTTGACAATAAATAAATAGTATACATGCCTGTGTGCGTCAAATTCATGGTAGTGTGTGTAATGTTTTTTTTATTGATTTAATGTATTTTATAGGCATAGTTTAAAAAATATTAACATCTGCACTCCTTCTCTATATTCTCTATAAGTGTGGGAAATTTCATACTCCTCCGTCCGCGCAATTTTCGTAAAAAGGGATACAAAGTTTTTCCTTCACGTATTAATATATAGATTCCATACCTCATATCTCAAGTGCACGTTGACAGAGTGCAAATTAGCGTACCCGGTTAACTTCGATCAACAATAGTGTTGATCGAAGCCAGTTAAGCTTGTCATCCACAATGTGTATTTTTTTAAATTACTTTACAGCTTTTACTCTTCTTAATCTTTAAGCAACGATTCACAGGTATTAACTGGTATTTTATCATATTATACCAGGTAAATTACCTCGTTATTGATGTTATGTTATGATCCCTCGAGTACTTTTCTTTACTCGGGTCTAACAGTTATTCTTTCTGGGATTTATAAAATGTCATTAGGTAATTATCATATATACCTACTATTATATAGTACGATATAATTTTCTAAGGTACTGGTATAATAAGCATGATTATATTTAAAATACCCTAGTTTACCAGTGGATTTATTATAAGTAGATACAAAAATCATATTCTTAAAAACTATATGTACAAAACATAGATTTAGGTATTTACTTTGTACTATTTATTACCTTATACATAATAACAAAAGCTAATTGCATTCATCAACAGTTTTAATTTTACATATTGTTTTGAACTGAGTACGCCGCTGAGCGATGGAGGATAAAATGAGATACAAAAAATATGTATTGTGACGCACAGATACTTCCGAGAATTTGAAAAGCATGACCTTAAGGTTAGCCGTTTTGTTTTTATACAGAGAAACATCACATTTTCTGAAAATATCAATCACCCTTCGGTAGTCTGGTAAAATGATAATTGCCTTTGCTTTCTAATTTAAAGCTTAGCCTGACTAATGCATTATGTGTTCAATTTGTATGCTACGATTATAATTATAACTATATCAAAATACTTCACTAGAAGGTCTCACATGCAAATGCCCCCACTAAGTATGCCGACTCCTTTGATCAACAATAGTAACTACTAAGTTACTATTGTTGATCGAAGGCCGATCCGAACTAATATTACATCTCACTATCATCCGTCTTATAATAACAAATAAATTAACTATAGTAATAATAATTCATGTTTTGATTTTTTAAGCAAGTGTACTATTTATTCTTAAGTAAGTTTGAGGTCGAGCCGGTCTTCAACTAGAGTTGGATCATTTCACATCACGATTATACCAACCAGGCTCGAGCGAATAAGACATAGCAGACTGTTTATAAATTGCTCATTATGTATTTTGCGCAAATACTGGTATATTGGCAGATTCCTTGTACGTATAATTTAAAAAAAAAACGTTAATTTTGTAAACTATGTTCCAAGCATAAACTAAGACTTATTAACAGTTTTTGACACATGGACACGTTCACCTACGAATACTAACACTTCCTATACATAATTTTTGCCACGTACCATCCGGCTTTGGAATGAGTTCCCCTACACGTTGATACACGAGCGCTATGACATGTCCTTCATCAAACGAGGTTAGTGGTGGAGAGTACTTAACAGCAGGCAGTGCCTAGGCTCTGCCCGTGGCATTGCTGAAGTCCATGAGCGACAGTAATCACTTACCATCCGATGGATTGTATGCTCGTCTGCCTAGGAGGGAGATAAAAAAATAAAGCAACACACGTGTAAACGATCGTAACATTGAGGGTCTAGTAGGTATATTACGTGATTAAAAATTACAATAAATACACGATGCTAATCTATCTTCCTACTACGAGTAGGTATATTATATTCATTAATTTGTTTATAATTTATGTTTGTTTGCGCGTTCTATGCGTACGTGCATTATTCATTCGATAAATATACTAAGTTGAAGTTTGTAGACTATAATACTTACATTTTATATTAGTCACAGCGAACCGGAGGCTTGTGGCTTCACCGTTAGTTAGTACAAATAAACATTGTCGCTAAATAAGCTCTGGTTAGAATAAAACCAGTTTTAAATTCATTCTTATGAAATTTATTATTATAATAATGTCCTTGCTTAGCTTTACGGAAACTAAATATTATAAATGGTGTTTCATTCCACTATTCGCTTTGCGGATCTGATTTAGTATTTTTTTCGGTTTTCCCGAATCATTTAAATTTAATTACTTAGATGAGCGGACGAGCTCACGACCCACCCAATGATAAGTGGTTACCGGAGCCCATAGACACCTACAATTTAAATGCCGCCACCCACCTGGAGGTATGAGTTCTAAGGTCTCAGTATGGTTACAACGGCTGCCCCACCCTTCAAACCGAAATGCGTTACTGCTTCACGGCAGAAATAGGCAAGGTGGTGGTACCTACCCGTGCGGACAAGACGTCATATTCAATAATGAAAACTATTTTTAATACGCTTTTATTAGCTTCAGACGTATGTAAGTATGTATGTATGTAACGGAATCTTTGAACATGATTTTGACCCCCTTCAAAACGTCGGATTAACTCGAAATTTGGTATGCTTATTAAGGACCGATGACAATTCAATATTTAAAAAAATATGAAAAATTTAAATACAACTAAAAAATGAAAAATAAATAATAATGTAAAATAACTAAAAAAATACGCTTCTATAGAAAATCCAACTAAAAATAGAAAATAAATTTTAATAAATTTGAATTAAAAATAGTGTAAGAAAAAAATATTTTATTGTAAAAAAGCGTGAGTTGCTTTTCAAGATATTATCAAAATAACCCTTTTACTCATATCTGTTCATAAAATATTTATAACTACTGATACCATGCACCCCATTATCTTTTCATTTTTTCTTACACTATTTTTAATTCAAATTTATTAAAATTTATTTTCTATGTTTTAGTTGGATTTTCTAAAGAGTATTTTTTTAGTTTTTTTAAACTATTATTATTTATATTATTGTTGACGTTTCGAATACTTGGTAATGAAGGTGTTTTTCGTCGACATTTGAACAGACGGTAGTTAGTACAACATAAAGCACGAGAAATCAAACCGTAAAAGTAGTTTTAATTATACATTTCTCATGAACATGAAATATTCAGACATCTGAGGTCAAAGTAATACTAGATAAAAAAATCTAAAGGAAGATATTCATTTCATTATACTCGTAGTGATCATTTTGGTTGATTGATCGTCAATGTCGAGGTCACAGCTGCAGCTCACAACAATGAATATTCGTCATGATAATCGCCTTATCGTTGCCGCCGCTGACTACTCCCCGAATCCTGTACACGCAGAAGCCAGTCACCGTCGACGCCTTAGACACGTCCTTACGGATCCATCAGATCCAGTAACCTTTGCATTAGACGCCTTCAGCTCTAATACTAGCAGGCTTAGGGACCTCGGTAACCGTACTCGTCGAACTCGACAAAGAGTTCGCCGTGCAACCTAACCCATGAATCAGCTCGCTGAGTTTCTCGCCGGATCTTCTCAGCGGGTCGCGATTCCGATCCGGTAGTAGATTCATTCGCGAAGCAGCTACTCTTGAGCTGTTAGGTCTCCTTCGGACGCGCTCGGGTAGCTGTTAGCAAATCCCACCCCTCCTGGCTGAGCCTTTGCTCGCCCACCTGTCCTGGTGAAACTGGAGAGGCCTCCGGGCCACCAGTAATCCTTCTTTAAAAAAAAAAAACAGTATTATTTCAGTCAGATTTTTTTTTCTATAGTGAAAATATAAATCATTGCAACATCATATTATTAATATAAGAATTACGAATTACGATTTGATCGTGATTTTGAATTCTTCAAACGGAAAACATTACGATATAATTCAGATTTTGGGTTTTTTAAGGTTTATTTTAAACTCTTAAAAAGCACAAGAAACTATAATCTTCGACTGTTTGCATTGGACCGTGTATGCAGCAGAAATTTCTATTATACCTATGTACTCATTCGCAAAATTCTAAAATCATAGTTTGAAAATAAATCACATGTACATTAGATCGAAAAGACCTTAATTTTCATTTTCCATCTAGGATTTCCTACTATGTTTTGCACACAATAGTGTATATTCTGAATACGAAATGTTATCAATGAAATTTACTAAAATATTACCTTCAAGCTGGAAACAAACTCGCCTCCCACGATACAATAGTGGCCCATTTACTAACAGACTTTAGGAGAGCATCTGATTCTGAATTCATAGGATGATTAAAAATCAATAAAACAAACTCATCGAATTCAAAATCTATTAGTAATGAGCTAGTTTCTCAACATTTCAGAAAAACAATCAGTCTAATATTTTGTTTTTACGCTCTGCGTGTTCCTGTTTCAAATGTATCCGATCCGGTACTGCCATGAAGTGTATGTAGTACATTCGGAAACCCTATTTTAAGCCCTTGGATGTACAAAAATTGTTTAAGAGCTGTTCTGTTTTTTTTCCTACCAAAATCCGAAATGCATTTAAAAATATACATTAAGTAACTTAGTTGTAGTTAAAGCGACGAAGGAATAAATCTCATGAATAAAGAACGACAAAAAAGACAATCATTTAATTTATGTAACCTGGATCTTTGACTAAATTAAGTATTGTTCTTTTGTTTTAAAATAGAAACACAATCCCTTATTCTGAGACAGTAAAGTTGAACTACAACACAGGTGTTTAGTGTTAGTACCTTTGTAGTAAAATTTACGAACACAATTCAGTTAAGCATTAAGATTACATTACCTATTGCGACCGTGAAAAGTTTGGCGAAGATCACTACCTGTTTAAACAAAAACGAGATTTCAATGGTACGGTACAGAGCTGAGTTGAACCGACCGAGTTTACAGTCATGCGCCGCGGATATAGCACGCATGTCGTTCAATATCGCATATAATTAATTAATTTTCGAACGATTTAAAGTATGATTATAACAAGAATAATTATTTTATTTATAATATTGCATGTATAATATTCGTGAGGAAGACTTTTAAGTCCATCAACAGTTAGTGATCGATTTAGTGGATAAAAATAAATTGTTTAAGGAAATAAAACTTCGTAAAACGGGGCAAACGTAGTGGATTGTACGTGAAATTAGTGTTATTCTTTAGGTCGTTCCCGATCCCTGACGGTTTCGGTATGGATCCGATGGTACCGAACACGCTGGTGGTATCAGCAGACATCATGGACCGGATCGGAAGCGGACTTTCGTTGCTCCGAGATCACGGCAAAAAAGTACAAAAGGTATGTGTCGAGTTCGATAATATATTACTGCTGATTAATATGTATTTTACAAATTAGGCTCCAAGGTTAAACACAGTTAAGTTTGTTTCGTTTTAATCGCCATCGTAGATAGAATGAGCTTACCGCCCACGTGCTCGTAAGTTGCCATCACACATGTACATTAGTCATGTCAAGCACGTCTAAGCACTGCTTACGCCTAAGAATTATATTCCGAATTTATTTGAAAAAATAAATGAATGAAGAAAGTTCATTATGGTGTACGGTAAAATGTTGTTGTCATTTTTCTATTGATGAAATAAAGAAATAAATTGTTCATCTAGTACGTGTGGAAAAACAGAAAATTTGACGTACTGAAGAAGCCTACGAAATCTTTAGTAAATATCGTATTAATAGAAGCTAAAGACTTGCCGGATGACCAGACTACAACCTGCAATGGCCTCTACTGCAAGTTCAAGTTAGTATAATTCAAAAAAATTCTACAATCTTATTAACAAATCAAATAATGTCCGTCAATGTCTAAATTTTCGCTGAATAATGCCCAGACGTTGGACAAATACATGTTTAAAGTTGATCTTATCCTCAGAATACCTTACTAAAGCTCGCACTAAGGATAACACATTTAGAATGTTCAACGAAAGAATATATGAATTTAATAAAACCTTTACACACGAAAAAAATAATACCTTTTCAACAATCGAATAAAGTCTATTCTATTGTGCTGTTAAATTATTTATTTGTATTTCCTGTCTGACAAATATTTTGATACAATTTTGTTTGCTTTTTTAAACTAATAGACTAAAAGTTAACTAAAAAATATACGGTACACGGTACGATAAAATGTAGGGTCTAAAACAGCGATTTTCTTTTTGGTTAGAAGTGGTGAAAATATCTGCGCTTGAGATCTTTAAGAATGACATTCTTTGAGAAATTTAATCTGGATCACGTGTTCTTGCAGTTAGAATCCCTAACAAAGAGATAAATCAAGCGATAAAATAACTTCATACGTAAACTTAATTCATTCGTAAATTTGAAAAATATATTATGTAGTCAATAAATAAGGCGTCACGGAAATATTTTAAATAAAATATTCGTAAGAGACATCAAGGTCTCGACCAGTGTGAAAGCTATTCAGTATTTTGTCGTCACATCCCGTCTTCGTACAGAATTGTGGGGTATTTTTAAATAGCACTAATGAATCGAAACTTAATAATTGAAATATTAAATTGAATTATTGATCTCTTTCTGTAGTGTATTTTATGAAGCATTCCACTTCATACATTTTTGTTTTTCGTGCCGAGAATCACCAACATGAAAAGATCAACAATAAGCATTTTCGATAAATTACATAATATGTTTATTTAGAATAAAATAGTAATCAATGTATTTTAAGATATATAACACTTTTGTCACTCACTATATTTTTCGCGTTATTCTTTATTTTTATCCCTATATTTGTCAATATTTTTTAAACTTGCTTTTATTTAGGTTAGGCAACGAATCCCACAAATCTAGACAAGTATTGAAAACAAAACCTGCGTGGTGTGAGAGATTCAATATATATTTGTACGAGGAAAACAATTTAGAGGTATCCTTGTGGCATAAAGGAAAACAGAAAAACTTTATGGGAAGGTGAGAATAACATCTAAAAAAAATCAAACATAAATTATTTTTTAAGAAAGACGTTAAAGCTATCGAAATATGTACGATTTTTATTATGTAGTCTTTAAAAATGGATTGTTTGAAGTCCCCCACAGCCGTCGCATGATCCTAGCATTATATGTGATTAAACAGAAATATGTTGAACCGGAACATGAAACCCATGGAGTCCGCCATTATTAAAATAGTAAACTTTATACGAAATAATGTTACTGGTACTTTGTTTCTTAGTGAGGTCAACGTGTAGATTCAAACCTGTTAATCATATCTTTGTACTTTTTTAAATATTTTATTCTATTGCAATTTTATTAAGTTATATACGGATTTTTTTGCATAGAATTGTGATTATGGCAGCATTTTGAAGCAAATTGCCTGTTTATTGTAAATCGGTTACAGGGAGCCCGTATTCATAACATCATGACCACGCCCACCGCAGACTTGAGGTCGAAGTTTATATCGATAGTAGCAGTAGTAGTACCCAGTAGTGCCTACATATCGATAGTAGTACCTACTTTTATGATTAGAAATGTCATACTAGTAAACATACAAATTATACCATAAAATTACTAAAATATTAGTTTTTAATAAATAGTATAACATTAATTCTTGATCCTGAAAATAGCCTAAGGAATCTTTTTTTGTAATAATATACGGATTGAAATTGTTGTATCATAAATATAACCTAAATGTACCTACTGGTTTTGCTCCTTAAACATGTTTAGCGATTTCAGATGCGTCATTGACCTTTCTCGACTCGAAAAAGAAAAGACTCACGATATTTGGCAGGAATTGGAATGTGGATACGGTTTTATACATATGTTGATCACGGTCAACGGATCACAGTTAACCAGAGGATTGGCTGTTGACAATATACCGACAAGCAACAACGTTTTACACCCAACACCAAATATTGAAGAATTTGTAAGTACAATTATTATTTATTAATATTAGAACCATTTACTTCGATTTAAAAATCTAAATCATAAGCTTAATAATTTCAAACTGAGTTTATATTTTTTATTTGTGAATTCGTTGCTTTGAAGAAAGTTGTTTACTAATAAAAAATAAAAAAATAAATTTAAGATACAATCAGAACCTCGAACGTAAATTCTACATAAACATTCAAAGACAAACCAGTTAAGTACCAGTATACCATTTTCTCTTCTGTTTGTGAATCGATGGTCTAAACAAATCATATTTTTTTCCTTTTGTTTAGTAGCTACATAATAAGGGTTTTTTTTAATTTTATAGTAGCTGTTGATAGCCTTTAAGCCGAATAGCAATCGTAGTTTAAAGTAAAATCGAAGGCTAAACGGTCACTGACGATCAACACGTAGTTTTAAATTATAGTCGTAGATTGAACTATCTCAAAGTTTAAGCGACCGCGATGTAGCAGTTGATTAGGTTTTAGCTTAACTGTTCTTTTCAAAATGGCCGCTCGAAATCAACAGCTGTTGTTTTGTGTCAGAATTATGTCAACAATAAAAAAAAAAGTTTTTTTAAATGTCATTAACAAACACATACAAACAATAAAATTAAATTTAAAAGTTGAGATCTCAATTATGGTCGAATTTGGATCATTCAACAATTTAAATCTATAAAATTATTCCAACTTGGTGTCAAATCTTCGGTACAGTAGTCAAAGACACTATAGTGCACAGCGTTAATTCCTGTCATATTGATTTAATAGCCAAATAGAAGAAAGTTTAACTAACATTTTCAAATGAGTACATAATATTTTCAAAAACATTCATGAGAATTTCGCACATTAATAAACGTATTAAACGTCGTATTAAACCAGTATAACAGATTGCTGGTCAAATCATAAGATTTTATGACGACAAATATTTTGGTACCAGAATATGCAGAATAACAAATGAATCAACCTGCTACATATATTATTCATTAGCATATTTCTTATTAGAATAAGCGTCGGCTACATGTTTGAAATACGACGACATAGATTATAATTAGCGTTTATATTATTACAAAATGATTTAAATTACCACTGGAAAAAAATTGTATCTAAAAATAGTATCGAATGCGAAGTTTTACTATCTTTTTTTAACTGTCTCTTATTGTCTAATAATAAGTTACTATGTTTCAAAAAATTTATGTTATAGATTATATTATGTAATAAACTAATTGTTTTTTCAAACGCCAAATAAATTAATAATTATTTAAATAGACGGAAGTCTGCGCAAATGTTAAATATTGGCTCAACTATTATGAATATTTATCCACTCTGTGTTCTGCAGTTTCCTTATTAGTTTAGTTGGGGATTTATTCATATACTGAATAAAACTTACTATTTTAGATTGCCTTGGTATACATGACGAATTTACATTAGTGCCGTGCATTCTAGTGAAAAAGTAATATAATTGGAGAAAAATAATAATATATAAGCACCTAGAGCGGATCCGAACGATCTAATGAGACATGTTTTAGGCGGGGGTGCCTTTACTTTGCCACGTTGCTTTGTCGTATATGTACCTAATCCCGTCCGGGTGTAGGTAGAATAGCCCTTAGGCTACCAGCGAATAGGTAGGGGATAAAACTTGATAAAAGTAATTAACGGTGGCGGTAGCGATGGATAAGATGGTTATCGTGTCGCGCCGCTTTATCAAAGTAATATTCTGATGCTTCTTTTAAATACTTACGTATCGGTTCTACCCATTTCGAAAATTAACTCTTCACATGCCATGGTGCTCCGACGGCTATCCTGCAGAAACGGGATTGGATGACCTGGAGAGAGTTAATGTGCTGCGTGAACGAAGACTACACTTACATAGGCCATGATGGAACGTATGCAAGTTTTGTAGATTGTTACGAAGGGACAGCTTATATACATATAACAGCCTATATCATGGAGTAAAGTAGACCGAGTAGGAATGCGGTTCGGCCGCAGACTGTCCTATTGAGGGAATGGAATGTCATCCCTCTGTCAAGGTTGATGCCTGATACTTAGCCTTCGAGGGTCACGATATGGGCTAACCAAAGATGTTGATGGCTGAAATGGTGTTACCGCGCATAAATTGAGATACTAGCAGTGGTGTCGGGAGGGCGACCATCTTTTGCTTTTTGTGAGGTTGATGTCAATGCGCCACTGCCAGAACCACTATCCTAAATTGATGACCGCGGTCCGGAGCTTACTGTGGATAAACGACATGTTCGAACTCGAGTAGTAGACAGCTATATCATCGGCGAAGAGAGCTAACTAGATCACCGGCGACCGGGGTATATTGTTAATGTATAAGGTAAAAAGTAGCGGGGAGACAGCAGAGCCTTGCGGGAGTCTGGCCCGGATCTGACGCGGAAGAGAGTAGGCCGTCGTGGCCTAAAGGATAAGACGTCCGGTACATTCGTATCTAGCGATGCACCAGTGTTCGAATCTCATAGGCGGATACAACTTTTTCTAATTAAATACGTACCTACTTAAGAAATGTTCACGATTGACTTTCACGGTGAAGGAATAACATCGTGTAATAAAAATTATATGCAAAATTATAATTTGCGTAATTACTGGTGGTAGAAACTTGCGTGAGTCCGCACGGGTAGGTACCACCGCCCCGCCATTTCTGCCGTGAAGCAGTAATGCGTTTCGGTTTGAAGGGCGGGGCAGCCGTTGTAACTATACTGAGATCTTAGAACTCATGTCTCAGGGTGGGTGGCAGCATTTGCGTTGTAGATATCTATGGGCTCCAGTAACTACTTAACACCAGATGGGCTGTGAGCCCGTTCATCTATCTAAGCAATAAAAAAAAAAGAAAGAAGTTCTCTACTCGATAGCGAAACGAACGGTTCGACAAGAACTCTCGTATGATGAGCACCAAGCTGTCTGGCACTTCCGTGTTGTATAGCTTGTAAAATAAACCGTTGTGTCAGACTTTGTCGAACTCCTTTGCGATATCGAAGAAGAGGGCTGTCGTGAGAACGGATCTAGGTCTCTTCAGTCCTACTAAGATGCGGTCCATGAGATGGTGTACTTTTGGATGCACGAGTATTTGGCGCGAAATCCAAACTGTTTGTTTATGAGGATGCCTTTCGAGGTGATAAAGTCCCCGAAGCGTTAACGAGCAGTCGTTCGTTTGCCTACTGCTAGGAAGAGCCTGATCGGGTGATCGGCATAGAAGTCATAACGTTTTGAATTTCGATTAAGTAGTATTTAAATTGACAGATATTATTTATGGATATATTTTACAAAATTATTTGTACTAACTATTAATCATTAATGCCATCTTCTTTAACTTATTACAATTTTTTATCACCATTAGTATGATTTCGACTTGCCATAATGTTAGTTTCACGCGAATTGATAGCTTGTTTTATAGATCTCGATCTCATCCATAAGTATATGAAAACAGTATCGAACATTTCTTCGCGATGATATTGCGATACAATAATCCCCTTATAAAAGCGACCGTCGAGTACAACCTTGACGTCAATCACAGTTGACGCCCTATACCCTCCTGATGGATCCAGTAGATCCACTCTGAGTTTTAGACTCGGTAATACTAGATGTAACGCTAGAAACCATCAAAGTGTAGTTCGCTCTACTCACCGAAGAGTTCAACGAGTCACTTAGTCCATTGCACCATCTCGCCATTTCTCGCCGGATCTTCTCGACTCCGAACCCGGTTGTAGATGCATTTGTGAAGCAGCTGCCTTTCAGCTGTTAGGACGCTAGGACAGTTGATAGCAAAAATCCACAAACCCCCTGCTGAGCCTTTTTTTTATTGCTTAGACGGGTGGACTCGCTCACAGCCCACAGCCCACCTGGTGATAAGTTGTCACTGGAGCCCATACACATCTACAACGTAAATGCGCCACCCACCTTGAGATATAAGTTCTAAGGTCTCAGTATAGTTACAACGGCTGCCCCACCCTTCAAACCGAAACGCCTTACTGCTTCACGGCAGAAATAGGCAGGGTGGTGGTACCCACCAGTGCGGACTTACAAGAGGTCCTACCACCAGTAACAAGGCTTTCGGGCCACCAGCAATCCTAACATCGTATTCTTTTCTTTTATGAGATCGATATCGTTCTAGGCGAATTCTCAACACATGCAAGGCGCCATCAGCACTTGAGATATAGAAATGATCATGCAACATGAATAAATTATATAATGGATATTCAGTATATTAGTAAAGTACATAACTTAATTTGAATACAATACACGTACAAACTGTAGATTGTTTTATACAAATAATACAAAGAAATAACTACTTATTCGTTTTACATTACTTGCTTGGGCCCAATCCACGGTATTTGTATGCATTACGCTGCATCTAATGTTTACTTATCCTTATCATGTCCTCCTATGTTCAGTAGGTATCTCAGTTTTGTTATTTTCATTTAAATTATAAATATTTCAAAATGTTTAACAAAAATATTGCGATTTTTGTACTAGGACTGCGTATTTCTGCTGTGAATTTTCCTGCAGATTTAAGATTGATTCTGCCTTCTGTAAAATCGCTTATATTTTGCTACACCATAGAAGTTTCACTTCGATCAATAACAGTATTATTGATCGAAGAAGTTTCACGTCATTCAAGAGTTCTATTCTGCTCAATGAGCAGCGTAACCAATGAGTAATATAATAATGCTTTGCATTAGAAGTCGTTGCGGCCTAAAGGATAAGACGTCCGGTGCATTCGTATGTAGCGATGCACCGGTGTTCGAATCCCTCAGGC
The DNA here is from genome assembly GCF_030267445.1 of Bombyx mandarina. NCBI lineage: Eukaryota > Metazoa > Arthropoda > Insecta > Lepidoptera > Bombycidae > Bombyx > Bombyx mandarina. The sequence continues at coordinate 9,436,120 of NC_143221.1, forward strand.
GGGTACCAATTTTTCTAATGAAATACGTACTCAACAAATGTTCACAATTGACTTCCTCGGTGAAGAAATAACATCGCGTAATAAAAATCAAACCCGCAAAATTATAATTTGCGTAATCACTGGTGGTACGACCTCTTGGGAGTCCGCACGGGTAGGTACCACCGCCCCGCCTATTTCCACCGTGAAGCAGTAATGCGTTTCGGTTCGAAGGGTGGGGTAGCCGTTGTAACTATACTGAGATCTTAGAACTTATATCTCAAGGTGGGTGGCGCATTTACGTTGTAGATGTCTATGGGCTCCAGTAACCACTTAACACTAGGTGGGCTGTGAGCTCGTCCACCCATCTAAGCAATAAAAATAAAAAAAAGAATAATATTCATGGATTACAACTGCCTAAGCCTCAAACTCAGCTAAAAAAAAAGTCAATTTAATTTTGTTGTTTTCCAAATATAAACATGACACTAGACCGACTTTTTACATGATTTCAAAAATCAAGTTTCTGCGTTCAGCTCCCACATACATATGTACCTCTAAGTATGAGTGTATTACAATAAATTCTCATTAGTGACGATCGACACAATCCGGTTTGAATAATAATTGAAATATTCCTTTAACCGCCTACGTACTACTTACCGTTGAACATATTAATTATAACAGAAAGTGACTTATTTAATCGCATCCGTATAATTCAATGTATGCTCAGATAACTAGTAGGTTTTTTATATCCCAGATGTGGATATTACATTCATACGATAGTTTTCATTGTGTGTTAACTGTGAATGTGGAAGGATTTAGAGGAAGAGGTAGACCTAAGAAGAAATGGATGGATTGTGTGAAAGACGATATGGGTAAGAGGGGAGTGAGCGAAGAAATGGTATATGATAGAAGAGTATGGAAGGAGAAAACCCCGACCCCAAGTGACTGGGAGAAGGGCAGGTTAATGATGATGATGACGATAGTTTTCATTGTGACTTCATGGAAAATAACATTCGTTATTTGTGTTTCAACTTAATGTATACTTTTTTTAACATGCCGACGAACTTCGATATTATATGATATACTAGCGACCCGCCCTCGCTTCGCTTCGGAAACATTAATACACATGTTCATCAGGGACAATGTCGGCTTCTAATGGAAAAAGATTTTTTCAAATCGGTCCAGTAGTTTCGGAGCCTATTCGAAACAAACAAACAAACAAATATTTCCTCTTTATAATATTATTATATTATATTATATTATATATAAGTAATAAGTATAGAAGTATAGATATAGAAAAAATAATAATTTCAACAATTTCGTTTTTGCGTAGTTAGTATTCATTCAAATTTATATTGTTTTGTTAAAGACAAAGGTTATTGTTTCTCAGTATGTGCTTAAGCTTATGAACGAGGAAGGAGAATTAACTGAACCGGTACATTACGTTTCATTTCAACAAAAAATCATTTCAACAAAATGGTCGGATGAACACCGAACACGTCAATTAGGAAAAAACCCAATCATTTTCTCATCAAAACAACTGTTTCAAAACGTATGCATAAAGTGATAGGTAACTAAGCTTTCGGATTCTTTGTCTCTATACAATTTATGAAGTATTTAATAGATTTGAATATAATATATTAAAGTACTATAGCGGACCCAAGAAACGTTGTCCTGTACATACGTCTTAAATCTGATAATTTTAAACATTTAAAAAATAGAATATAAACAAAATTTTTTAGTGGACCGAATTGTGAATATGAACCATACTCGAATTCACTTGAGCGCACAGGAAAATTACATTATATATAAAGATACCTATAAATTCGAAATAAGATCATTGTAAAAAAAGATAATGGTTCTTCCTATCTATGCATTATTTCTTTTTTTCAAAACTAACTGGTTATTTTTGGGTATTGTGAGCCCTCACAAGATGACGATGACTTTTATTCAGATAATAGCGAGTACCTTCACTCACGTAATCGAAGAGTAGATAGGATTAGGTGTTTTCAATTAAAAATAGCCTTCGACATCATTGAGACCTCAGATCAAGTTGAGGTTAATCGTAAGTTCTTGAAATAGTTTAACAAGACAGTTAGAAAGACAACAAGATGTAAGTTTATTTTATCAAATCAAACACCAAGACCGTTTGTTTGAACAAAAACAAGTTTAACTAATTAAGTCAAACCTACATAAATGTTTAAAATAATTTTTATTTTGCAGTTTTTTCCTCTTGGTTGTATATGCAAATTTTATTGAATGTATTATATACATTAATAATTTATTCACCATGGGACATTCAAATTGTTTTAGAATACATAGTAATTATACGAGTAGGTATGTACATTACAGAAAATTAAATATCAGGTTAATATGCTTCTTTTGTTTCAGTCATGGTATCGCCTAAAGAACAATTGGAATGAAGTGGGTCAGTTGTCAGTGACTGTATACGGCGCCAGAGGGCTAAGTCCACTTGGGATCAGCGGAAAGGCTGATGCATATTGCGTTTTAGTCTTGGATAACTCAAGGATACAGACTCACACAGTCCGTGGCGCGGCAGAGCCGATGTGGAACAAAAGTTTTACATTGTAAGTAAATTCTTAAAGCCGAGGTTATAAAAAAGCATTAGGTTTTTATGTGCTATTAGTGAGCAGTGGAAGGCGACCATTTTTCGCACTGCTATATTTCACCGCACGTGTTTATTTTTCTTGTAATTCTATAACACGTTTAATCCTATCGGAGTAGTCACACTGGCGGTAAAAAAAAATGGTGCGGGAAAAAAATCTGTGACTTCATGCAAATTGAACGCGAAGCGGTGCGATTTATTTCCGCGCGAATATTTTATACCGTACTAGCGACCCGCCCTCGCTTCGCTTCGGAAACATTAAAACACACATGAAACCAAAAAAAAAAAATTAAAAAAAAAAAAAAAAAGTAGCCTATGTTCATCAGGGACAATGTCGGCTTCTAATGGAAAAAGAATTTTTCAAATCGGTCCAGTAGTTTCGGAGCCTATTAGAAACAAACAAACAAACAAATATTTCCTCTTTATAATATTAGTATAGAGTATAGATATAGAAGTATAGATATAGATAAAGTATGGCTATGTAAGTATGGCACTGCGGAATAATAATTCGCGCATTTCGCTCAGTCGTGCAACGTCGCTATTGAAAAGTTTGCAGCCGAGAACTGAGTTAAACTGACAAAAATAATACGAAATTTTATTCGCAATGCGTACTAGGTGTAATTTAATACGCGAAATATCTCTGTGCGGACAGGCCCTGTTCTGACAAGATCTTAGTAGCAATAGTCTATCGATGTATTAATCAGAATGTACTGTAAATATATTGTCCAGTGATTCTTAGTGTCGGTTAATTCCTTAATAAAATTCGATCATATTAGTGATATCCTCGTATATAATACGTAATAATGCTTAAATGTCTAATTCGTAACTTTAAATCCCAATCCTATGTAGTTTTTTTTGCTACCTTTTGGCTGGTAACATAAGGGGCTATTCTAGCTACGCCTGGATGGGTAGGTGCGCTAACGGGCCTAACCTGAGAGAATTTGCTAACACTAGCCCCAAGAAGAGCAGTGCTTTGCAGAATCTACCATATTAACCCAGTTGATTATTTAATATTCTGTTAATTTCTATAGGTATCAATGTGCGCTTGTGTACTAGCTATCTTATCTTAGTTTCAGTGCTTTATGGCTTATAACTGTAAAAATTCTCTACACTATAGCTTGATTTTCTTGTATGAAATAAAACTATAGGTAGTATGACTTGGGCTTCATATTAGCATCGTGCAAAGAATAATTGCAGATACAAATCTATCGAATTAACGAGGTACTATCACACAGAACGCAGACAAAGAACCAACCAACAAATTTTATATTTTTAAATATATTAATGTCGTTTGCAATCAACATTATGCGTCATTGCTTGATAGTGACTTAAACGAGCAGTCACTTAGATTAATCTAAATAGCAATTTGTCTTAAATATACACAATCTGCTTAACGATTTTTAAATTGGTTATTTCACATTTTTGATATTTATTTCAATCCCTTCGTAAGATGGAAGTAATTACTTACACTTACCTGATGTAAGCCAGGAGTCCTGTAACTGTTAAGATGAAATTATATTTAAAATAAACTGCGCTACAAGATACTATTAGCTCCTCCTACAAGTAATATTGACCTTTATAAATATCAATAGTAATAATATATACTCACTCATTTGCAAGCAACTGAGACGATACTTAAATGTAACTATTTCGGCTCCAGCGTTAAGATAATTGAGATATTATTAAAACGTAAACTATAAACGAAATAAGTATACGAAACGTTATTAAATCGCAATTATCTATTTTAATCAGCTTTAGTGTGGAACCAAACTTTATTTGTGTTTATGGAAATTTAGCAATATAATGCGACGAGGGTAGTTACAAATAAAAATATTACTTAGAATAGGAATAATACTTTTCCTACTTTGTTATTATGATAAGCTTATGTTACAAAAAATGTCTCGCAAAATGACTTTGCAAAGGACTGCAACAGTTTTAAGGCTATTAGATTACTTAGATAAGAAAACTATGTCACGCTTCAGTAAGTGCGATTCAGAATATAAAAACAAAATTATTCAAAATACATGACTTTAAAAAAAAATCCTTTCGGAGGTACTTTGGCTCTCTCTACACTTTGTACTGTACGTTCCACGGTCAAAATCCTAAAGAATTATTAGAGATTGTTTTACGAGTGGACATACTGTAAGCCTGCAGGGGTAGTTATCACCGTGTTGTTTTATCACCTTGTTTTTGCCGCGAAGCAGATATGCGTTCCGATTAGAATGGTTATACCTCAAAGCCACTGCAATGAATGAATGATTACATTCTAGACCAGTGATGGGCAAAGTACGGCCTACGGGTCAACTCCGGCCGGCGGAAGTATTTAATCCGGCCCGCCGAGAGTCCTTCCATCCTAAATATTCTAGTCAGGATTTTGGCGCGTAAAATAAAATCTGACGTTTATAATTGAAAATCTTCGAATTTTTTATGAAAGCTCCAATTGGTCAAAGGTGTTTTGAGGTTTCAATATCTCATAATTAACTTGTCATCATTATAATTATCTCGGCAGTCTGTCACAAGTATTCGTTTATTTATTGGAAAAAACTATTCTTTTCACCTATCTATCACACGCCTCACGTCTCACACGCCTAACAAGGCGTAATAAATAGTAAAAGGTATTTTGTTTATTAAAACGCTTTAATACAAAAAAAAATCTATAAATCTGGCCCTCCTCTAGAATTTCTTAAGCTTTGTGGCCCGCCATTAAAAATGTTTGCCCACCACAACTCTATACTACATACTACCTCTCTGTCGGAGATCTGCTTTACACAGTGTGTATAAGTCGATTGGGCCAGATTGCATCCCGCAGTGATTTTGTAAAAAATGCGCCCCTGAGCTGACGCTAACGCATTTGTATCGCCTCTCGTATAGTACTAACAGGGCTCTGACTTCAGGAAAGACTGCCCATGTCCACTTTAATCCCCAAGAAGGATGACCGGTCGGACTCATCGATTTATATGCCTATTACGATAGCGTCCTTGTTTTCCAAAGTGATGAAGTGCATAATAAACAACTCCTGAAGTACCTTACTCACAAGTGGGCTGAAGCCTTAGAGAGTAAGGGCGACGCTCTCGTTGTAAGCCTGGATGTCGTGAAGGCCTTCGACAGGATCTGGCATAGGCCACTTCTGTCGAATTTACTATCATACGGAAACCCCGAGTGGATTGGTAGCTTTTTGGAAAGGTGGAGCTTTACTGTTGTTGTAGAAGGTTGTTGTTTCGATACCATGACCATTAACGGTGGCGTTCCACAAGGCTCCGTGCTCTCGCCCAAGCTCTTTATCCTGTATATCAATGACATGCTATCTATTGATGGCATGCATTGCTATACGGATGACAGCACGGGGGATGCGCGATATAATAATAATAATAATTATTATTTATTAATTAACCTTGAAAATATTTATAATAATCGGCCATTAGAATCTCTCTCGGAACGTGGTACAAGAGAGACGATCAAAACTTGGGTCTGAAGTGGAAAGCTCTCTGGGGTGAGTCTCCGAGTGGGGTGAATTGATCTTGGTTCAATTCAACCTGCTGAAGCCACAAGTTTGCGGATTCACTGCGAAGAAAGACCCCTTTGTAATAGTACCGTAATTCTAAGGAGTATCTCTGTAACCTTCAAGAGTATTAAGTATATCTACCAAGAGTATTGAGATACTTGGGGTGGACATTTCGAGCGATGTCCAAACTCGGAGTCATTTGGAGGGAAAAGCCAAGTTGGCATCTAAAATGCTGGGAGTTCCTCAACAGAGCGAAGCAGTACTTCACGCCTGGACAAAGGCTTTTTCTTTACAAAGCACAAGTCCAGCCTCGCGTGGAGTACTGCTCCTGCCTCTGGGCTGGGGCTCCCAAACACCAGCTACTTCCATTTGACTCTATATAGGAGGGCCGCTCGAGTTGTCGATAATCCCATTCTTATGACCCATTTGGAAAGAGGTCTGCAGAGGGATTTCTGTTCCATCTGTATTTGGTACAGTATGTTTCATGGTGAGTGCTCAGAGGAATTGTTCGAGATGATACCGTCATCTCGTTTTTACCATCGTACAACCCGCAACCCGAGTAGAGTTCATCCATACTACCTGTGGCCACAGCGGTCATCCACATGCGTTTCCAGAGACCTTTTTTGCTATGTACCCTGCGGCTTTGGAATGAGCTCCCCTTCAGGGTGTTTCTTGAACGCTATGATATGTCCTTCTTCAAACGAGGCTTGTGGAGAGTATTAAGCGATGGGCAGGCTCTGCCCCTGGCATTACTGACGTCCATGAGCGACGGTAACAACTCACCATCACGTGGCCCGTATGATCATCTGCCTACACGGGCAATAAAAAAAAGATTAATGGCAAGGAGTTTTTATCTAGAGAGCACTACAAAAAGCTCTCTACTCACATGTAAGGAATGATGAATTTAAAGTGACGATGGCAAAAAATGTACAACACATCGTTTTTTTAATACTTTTTGCTTCTAACACTCAACCTGATAATTAAAACCACTTTAATAAAATCGTTCTTTTTTTCAAATGCTCTTATTTGTACAAAAGTTTTTTTGTCACAATTTTTTAAATCTTAATATTATCTGTTTGTACATACTGTTGGTAAGATATAACAATGTCTGTAGTTTGTGTTTCGTAAAATCAAAGTAGGGGTTTATTGTTAATCGGAAATTCCATTTGTGAAATAATAAACTTTGATTTTTTCTGTACTAATTTTTGTTCCTAATTTAATAGGGATACTTTAGTTTTAGGATAGAAAAGTAAACAATATATTACATTTATGAATATATATAAATATTAATATATATCTAGTCTGGCCATAAATACTGTTACATAAAAACTTTTCTTTTTCTCAACTTTTCAATTATTTTGAATTTAGAACACGTATATTATTTTAAAAACTTCTTTCGATTTTGCGCCATTTCACATATTTTTTTGTGTTCATTATCAAATTACAATATGGAATGGGGTGTTAAAGAAAATAGGACTGCATTTACTGCCTTGCACAAAGTGGGTATGGAGCCGTCGGTCATATTCCAGACACTTCAAAAGCTTGGGATCAGCCATATGTTCGCATATCGTACTATCAACAGATACAACAATACTTCGTCTGTCGAAGATCAGAAAAGATCGGGGCAGCCGCGTCATGCTAGAACTACAAAGGCCGTTAATGCTGTTAAAGCAATAATTCGTCGAAACCCCATTAGGCAGCAAAAAATTTTATCGCGAGAAATGAAGATTCCCGCTAGGACTCTGTCGCGTATTATAAAACAAGACCTGAAGCTCGGTGCTTATCGTCGATATACAGGACGTGCCCTAAATCAATCTTTACAATTAAAGAGAGTGGATCGATCAAAACGCCTTCTGTCGCGATACGCAGGTGAAAGGCACAGAAACTAATCTCTTTACCGATGAAAAAATTTTCACTGAAGACCACTACAATAAGCAAAATGATAAAGTGTACGCTCACAGTTCTAATGAAGCTGCTCAAGTGGTCGCAAAGGTACAACATGGTCATCATCCTGCGTTATGATGGTTTGGTGGGGCGTGTCTTATCAAGGAGTCACAAAACTACAATTTTGTGAAAAAGGACTGAGAACTTCAGCCAAAGTTTGGGATCATTTTGTGAAACGTCTCAGCAATACACTTTTTAAAAATATACCTGGGACTTTTTCCAGCAGGACTCTGCAGTGGTCATAAGGCACGAACTACCCAAACCTGGCCTGAAACCAACGTTCCGGACTTTATAAGAATTGAAGACTGGCTCTCATCTAGCCCAGATATTGAGTCTCTTAAAAATTTTGTGGAGCAAGCAGTGGCGAAATTTCCCTTGGAAACAGTTCGTATATCCATAGATTCGTGGCCAAACAGAAAGCCCTGTATAAAAGCCAAAGGTGGTCATTTCGAATAGAATATTTTATTTATTTTTTGCTGAGACTAATTAATATGTAGGTATAAATTTTAAGAATATATTGCCTTGCTTCTAACATTACTTCATTTTAAAAAAAATGCATTTTCCTTTGTAACAGAACTTATGGCTAATATATAATGTTCCCTCACGTTGTCTCTTTTCCTACTATACGTCATTGATGGTATCCTTATCTTTTTTCGTACCTCCAATTCCCTTGTTTTTCCCAATTTATTCTCCTAGCTACTATAAGATATCTTTTGGTTATAAGAAATCTATTATATTTTTTTCTAATAGTGCCTATCAACAGATGAACCGTAGATCCTCTGCCTCTATGTAAAAATAATCTTTATAAAAAAAATATACACATACGTTTATTGAAAATAAAAATCCATTGTTGTAACCAAATTAATTATTGCACAATATTTCGTCATCGTACGAAAGTCACCACTTAATTAATCTATTTTTTTCAGTGCCGTAAACGATATTACGTCAACCCTGGATATCAAAGTTCACGATGAATCGATTATCGGTGAAACTCTCGGTAAAATATCGATACCACTTTTACGAATCATCAACGACGAGAAAAGATGGTACGCTCTAAAAGATAAAACGAAAAAGTCGAATGCGAAGGGAAACTGCCCCAGGATACTCCTGCAGATGTCCATTATATGGAATCCGGTATGTGAAATTATTTACGGTTCTTTGTCGTCTCGCAATACCTAGAGTAAACAAAAACTTTTTGAATATATTATAAAAAATCCTGTTTTTAATTCATTTCATACAACCTTCGCCGTATCGACAATAGCGCTGGTACGCGAGAAAACGTCAAGCAGAAATCAACTGACAATACTTGTATTGAAGCACATAGAGTCATAGATTATACCATAGATTATACACTTAGTATATTTGAGATAGATGCGCAACTCTCATTTTTATTTTTGCTTTAGTTAGAGCCCAGGACAGCAGGCGTCGCTGCTGTCGATTATTAGTCTCCCTACCCCCCACCAGGTGGCTTTTTTAGTAATTTTAATATTTTTTATAATTAACTCTCTTTATGAAAAAATCTTATCGTTTAGAATCGCTGAAATTCCCGGTAGTACTTATGAAATATTAAAGAACGTTTGATTGTGTTCAGCATTCTAATCGATAAGACCTTTTCATACAGAGAGAAAACAGTTTTTTTAAATAAAAAGCTGTAATTCTCTGTAAGCTATTTAATTTCCCTATATTACAAACAATTTACTGTTAAAAGATAGTATGAATGTACAATTGTATAAAATTTCGAATAACAATAACTCCTCTAGATTAATCCTACTAGAGTACTTAATAACATTAAATCGAAAGTTATCTAAAAGTTAATTAAGTCTAGATAATCAAATCATTCAATGTCACTTAAGTCATTTGTGCGAAATATAAACATGTCAGCTTTCCATTACAAACATAGTAGACAATTTGAATTAAATTTAATAAATTTGTTTCTTAACTATAGCAGTTCTTGCTTAAAGTTGATCGTGACAGATCATGACCTTGTATGAAAATATTACATCTATAAACACTACCTATGCTTCGTCATACAATAATTGTCATTTATACTAGCATTGTAGAGATAATACACACACTAAAGTGAATACTAAATTATTCTTAGCATTCTTATAAACATTTAGAAATTTAAGAAACGATTAACCCACAATCATGTTCATAAAATGTGACATTTTGTTCTGCACAAACGTTTTATTACATGATTTGAAAAACAAAAAATGTTTAAAAAATGTAATGATGATTTAAAGTACTCTTAAATATTGATAGTTTGTACTTAATGACGCTTATAGTAATCTTAGACATGATTACATTAGTTATACTTTTATTCCCTATCTAAATTATTTCTATTCTGACGTTTCTGATGCTTTAGCTTTGGTAATACTAGATGAAACAAACAGCAGATTGAAAGAAAATCATCTTAAAGTTAATTACATTCATTACAAACCATTAGTTTACATTTTGTTAAAAAAGAAACTGGTGTTCGTTACATGCAAATGAATTATAAACATACACATGCAAACATAAAATGTAAATTTATCTTTTAATCCAAATTAAATGTACACTAATATTACATCTAAATAATAGAAAGGGTTTCGAAAATTTTTATTGCACTCAACAGCAGACGAGCACGCAACCCGGCCCATGATAAGTGGTCACCAGTGCTTATAAACTTCAGCAGTGCCATAGGGGTTGCTGTCTATCACTTAAGTTTTAATAAATTATTAATATACTCAGTCACAAGCATATTGATTTCACATAATGAAAATGTAAGAAACATAATCATGTTTGGGCATTTTCATTTATATCTGCTCATACAGAAAACACAACTTAGCAAATATATTCCACAGTAAATCTAAATAATTGCAAATAATGCTTTTAAAGACCGTTGACTTTTGATCATTAATTAAAATCATCTTCTCGTAGAATTTACAAAAGGTTATTTACAAAAATTTATATCAGTATTTTCATATATTACTAACTTACTAATTACAACTATTCAAACGTAATACTATAACTATAAGAACTAAACAACCTATTTTAAAACAAAATTGGCATCAATTTAGTTCTTATGAACTATTTCAATTATTAATTTATCAATTATAAACATATTTAAAAAAAATTAAGATCCCTTGAGAGTTCACGTTCCTTGCTGAATCAGTTTCTCTTCTGAAACGGAGAAACAAAGTATCTTAAGTATGTAACAAATATTGAAAAAATACGACCATGAAAAATTTAGTGTTAATGTAATCTTACTTACAAATTAATATATTACATAACACGTTCTGGTTCAAATATAGTGCATCAATATTTTCATGTTTCAGACATTTTAGTGCTCCTTATAATTTTTCCATAAAATTTTGTCATTATCAAACCTTTGTCTACAAAAATAAAAACATTATTTTATATTGGGTAGAAGGATGAACGTGGTCACAGGCCACTTGGTGTAACTTAGTTATCAAACACCAGGAAACAAAACGTGAATGCCATCATCTAACTTTGGATGTGAGATCAATTGTGCTGTATTTTATTTAAACAGGAAAGCATGACTGATTGATCATTCCAAAAAACTAGTTCGGGCCCACTTGACAATAAGCATATAATACGCTGAGTTGCAAAACATAAATACTTCCACCCACTCGAGACAATTTTATTATCTGAGGTGTGTGTGTGATAGTACGAGACTTAATACCGACTGTTTTGATCAAAACTTAACATATATGATAGCTAGGCAGCAGAAATAGGAAGGACCATTAGTTGGTGCTAATTCATTTAATTATATTATGAATAATAATTATGTTAGCAAATAATATACCGGGAAAATAGTGTAAACTCACCGTTATCAAGGCATCCGAAATAGCATTTCATTTTCGATCTTCGAGGCATGCTGATTTTTAATAATAAACATTCTGTAAGAAATGAAAATAGTTACACAGGCTTACGAAACGCTAACGAAGAAAAAAGTATTGGAGCCAAGTTATGTCTAAAGAGAATTCAAAACAGAGTTTCTCAATGTCTAATCGTCTAATATTCTCATAAAGCTAAAAGTTGCTCTAAATTAATACTACAACGTAAAATAACTCACACCAAGACCAAAAAAAAACGATTTAAAAAATTAAATCGTTACGACATTTTGAAAACTTTTTTTTTTTTTTTGAGATTGTTTTACGGCCCTGGAATTTTGAAAACTTCAAAGCAGTGTTTCCACTTACGTTTTTTTTAACACATTTTACCCTAGTTTCTTTTGAATTTACCCTAAAATTTCCTAGACAACTTTCATAAATCCTTTATATGAGTCGACTATTATCAAAGCCGGCAATCTGACTTTTGGACAATGATTGGTAAATCAGAAAAACGAATTATTGACTTTATATTCCATTGGCAGTCACAAAACTCTTCGGAACGACATCTTAGATAAATAACAGGTTAACTATTAACCTTTATTTAATGCAGGTTTTGAACCGTATTCTTTGAAGGAGACGATTATATTCAAATCAATCTGTATTGACATATCAATAACATTTTTTTGTCCAAATGCACAGATTGCCACCTTTGATAATAGACGACTCATATAGAAAGCGTAAATAAAATACAGAAAATAAACCACAGCATATTATTTAATGTAGGTATATATAATATAAACGCCCCCAGAAGATCATAGATCTATAGGATTAGAATTTTCAAGGAAGTCGACGCATTGCTTTTATATTCTTTTGCTGCACAACCTAACACTGTTCGGTTCTAAAATTGAGCAATTGTTTGCTGGCAAAGTTGGGAACTTTCTATGAAGCAAGCCGTTCAGGGTTTCATTAGAAAGCCTGTTTCTTTTGTCAGTTTTTAAATTTGAGAACACTGAATAATCTTTCCACCTCAGTCTTTGAAGAAGGAACTGCTAGCAAAAGTGAAATGACAATTACAAGGTTTTCGTAAATGAAATTACCATGATAATCTTTCATGGTACATGAAGTACCTGTATATTACAATACAAGTAAGTTCTGGTGACATCAACGAAAATAGGTAAATAAAAATTTGGCGGATTATACTTATTGGGATTCTGGGGAATCCCTAAGAAAAAGCAGTGGCTTAATCTATGATTTACTTTACTAGAGGGTTACTGTTGAATCAAACCTTTATAGTTTTTATACACAACTCTGTTTTATTCTTTTACTTGTCAACTCGACTTAATGTCATTCTCTCTCCATAAAATAAAATGTTCATTGTTTTACTTTAATTATCGTTTATTTTAAAATTCACAACAGTTACTAGTATAGGCTTTGCTTTTTACCCCGAAATATCCTAAATCCTGGTATTTTTTAAATTGTCTTTATCATCCAAAATATCAGCTATTTTTCCCTAAAAAAGGGAGAATTCCCTAAAAGTGGAAGCACTGCTTCAAAGTACGCTACATTTTTTATTGAGTCAGAACTCATATCTGCCATCTAGTGAGTTTATTAGATCATTAATGCCTAAAAGTTACAAAAATGACGTCGCCACAGGAGTAAGATGACGCTAGTTGTATGTTATTTTCCTTTGTATGGGAGTTGCACCCCCCTGGATTATACACTTAATATGCATAGAGTATTTAAAAATTGATCACGTAGGGTTTCTGTGCGTGAGGGCTGCTTTGCGTGTTCTTCTTAAAGGTTGTTTACTGCTCACACCTTACCTTCTGTTGTTTTATTTATAATTGTTTTTATGCAAAGAGGGGGAAAAACCGTCCCTAATGCGTTTTTTAATACAATAAAATAATGATGTAATAATTGTTATTTTAAAATAAGAAGTTCTTACAGAACGGTTTTATCTATACCTATTTTAATAAATAGACAGTAGATGTTAGATCTTTTGTATCATTTTTATTTATTTATTATAAAGCAAGAATTGAGTCAAAGATCCATTGAAAAGCTCCAAAATGGTGAAATTACTAAATTACGATTGTTGTTTTTAGTTAAAAGCTGCGCTACGAACTTTAAGTCCTAAGGAAACGAAATACGATCAGAAGACGCCTAAAAAATTTAGTATTCCCTTAATATATAACGATCTGCTGTTCATCAAAGATATCTTTAATGTGGTACATACAGGGAACGAATATTTAAAGTGAGTAATTTTTGTTTATACTGTTAAATACATTTGCGAAGCGAATATGAATAAGCGAGTATGAATCGCCAATCAAAAGTTTTTTTTATTTCTTTTTATTCCTTAGATCGATGGACGAGGTCTCAGCCCACCTGGTGTTAAGTGGTTACTGGAGCCCATAGACATCTACAACGTAAATGCGCCACCCACCTTGAGATATAAGTTCTAGGGTCTCAGTATAGTTACAACGGCTACAGTACCAGTTGTTTTTCTCGAAACTTTTTTTATTTATTTGTGCTCGCTCCTACAACTACTTAAAACCACGTGGATCACTTCTTCAAATGTTCATAAGCAGCTAATTAATAAAAAACCTGTAAATTAATTGTTCCTCGATGATCCAAAGCGTTCGAAAAAACTTTAGTAAAACATAACAGACCGTTGAGATTCCGTTGGTTTTTAATTTAAAAAAACTGGTTGAAAGCTATTTGAATGTAAAAATGAGAATTAATCAAAGCAGTATAGTTTTTTCAACAGGAACATTCATTATTCTGAATAACATAATTATATGTGTAGTTAGATTATTTATAAGTAGATATGCAGTTATACTATAACATCTTTACACAGTTCCAAATCGGACATTGACCTGGCCGCATTTAAATTCTCATTCAAACGCATTGACACGATGACACTGCGCGTGTATGGAAAGGTTTGTTTAAAGAACAATCAAAATATGGTATTCAGATGAGCTGAAATACAAACTATGTTCTGTGCAATAGAGTAGTACAAGAATTCAGATAGAAAATCTCAACGAGTTTGGCCCGAACTTGCTTTTATCGTTCAAGGATATTTCCAATACTGGCCTCAATTTAATAAGCAATCAAATACTTGCTTTAATATTTAACTGTACCGTACCGTGTACATAACCGTATGTTCCATGGGAGTGCTCTGAGGAATTGTTTGAGATGATACCATCATCTCGTTTTTATCATCGCATCGCAAGCCACCAGAGTAGAGTTCATCCATACTACCTGGAGCCACTGTAGTCATCCACAGTGCGTTTCCAGAGATCTTTTTTGCCACGTAACATCCGACCTTGGAATGAGTTGCCCTCCACAATGCTTCCCGAGCGCTACGACTTATTATCCTTCTTCAAACGAGGCTTGTGGAAAGTACTTAATGGTAGGCAGCGGCTTGGCTCCCTCCCTGGTATTGCTGAAGTCCATGGGCGACGGTAACCAATCACCTTCAGGTGGGCCGTATGCTCGTCTACTTACAAGGACAATAAAAATAAAAAAAACTTAGTAATAGATTTAGCATAATATTTTACAAAAGATCATAATGATAAAAAAGTATTTTAAAAGCATAAGCAACGATACGTTAATGACCGTAGTTTTATAAAGGCTATTAATTTACTGGATGGTTCATGATTATTAGTATATCATTATTTAAATAAGTATACAATAAACATTGCTCCATCCGGCTATTTATTTTAGAATTATGTATTCTTATTTTATTACACAAAATATTTTTAACTACCTATTGCAATGAAATTAGTTTCCAATCTATATATATAAAAAGCAATTGCTGTTCGTTAGTCTCGCTAAAACTCGAGAACGGCTTGAACGATTTGGCTAATTTTGGTCTTGAATTATTTGTGAAAGTCCAGAGAAGGTTTAAAAGTTTGAAAAAATATGAAAGTGCTTGGAATTCTATAAAAACAAACAATTTTGTTTTTCTTTTGAAATGTCCCCCGTCGGACGGATTCGTTTTGTTTTTTTAAGTTTATTTTATAAAAAAGTTTAGGTCTTTTATTTATCGATTGAGGCACTAGGAAGTCTGCCGGGTCAGCTAGTGAGCAATAAATAAATCGATCTTCTAAAACCAGTTTTGATTGTGGTCGAACTTTAGCAATTATTCATGGAAAAACCATGTATCATTAAAATTTTAATTCAACTTTGTTTTTGTGAATGCCTATTGTACCTACAAAAATTATTACTGATTTTATAAATGTCGATTATATTTTCGATGCTCACTTTTTACATTGAGCTAAAAGTTTATTTAATTACTGTTTTTACATACGATATTCAAATATTCTTACGTTTTATCGTTCAAACAATTTTAACAATAATAATAGTAATAAACTTTTATTAGTACGGTAAATACGGTAATATCCTTAGACTTAGTTAAGTCTAAGTCACTACCGTATTTTGGGGTTTCGGTTTTAACGTTTCGTATTCGGTACTTTATATTGCTAGATGAGCTAAAAATAAATAACAAAAGTATTATCATACCCGTATACCCGACGCTTACTTCTAAATTCATCCGGTCACCGTCCTCGTCGAACCCGTCGCTTGCGACGAAGGGCGCGACGAGCGAGTTAACCCATAGACACAGCCCACTGAGTTTCTTGCCGGATCTTCTCAGTGGGTCGCGTTTCCGATCCGGTGGTAGATTCTGCGAAGCACTGCCCTTGCTAGGGCCAGTGTTAGCAACACTCCGGTTGAAGCCCCGTGAGCTGACCTACATGTTAGGGCAAAGCTGAAATAGCCTCACAAGGCTATCAGCATAGGTTGAAAAAAAATGAGCTCATCTGTACTGTATAAGGGTATTTTGATGTAATGTACGTACTTAAAGAGGAAAGAAAACATTGAGCTAGATTGATATTGAATTCCGAATACAGCCTGAAATTCAAAATATCCTTATTTAAATTTGATAGTACAATTGTTTTAAGCCCATGTGCTGGTTAGAAATTTACGTTGCGTTGTTTTTAGGCTGCGCCAATCACTTGAGGTCAGCTCGTATAAGTTGAATAGCGCAATAATTAAGTCGATTGCGAAGCACGGCTCTTGTTAGGGTTCGTATTAGCAACATCGTTAGGTTTGAGCCCCGTGAGCTCACCTACTAGCCCGGTGACGCTGATATGATCTCTGTAGACCATCAGCTTAGGTAGGCAAACAAAAAAAAAATCGCCATTTCAGTGTAATTGAGATTTCATAGTTCAGGTAGCCTTTTATATGTGTCGTGAGCTCCGTCACCTACGCACCTACGCTAATAAGAAATTGTTTCAGGAATTCATTTGAATGGGAGAACAGAGAGAAGTCGGTGCTAGCGTTATGCGCTTGGCTGGTCTTCTGGTTCTTTTTCCGAATGTGGATGACACCGCTGCTAGTTCTTCTACCGTTCCTTTACTACTGGACCGGTCATCGTAGCAATAGTAAGTGTTCCCTAGGATGTTTTGTGTCAAAACTAACACGTACGCAAAAGCACTTCAATTAATAATGATTAATCAAAAATCTTATAACTAGACACATACTACGAAACACAATCACACAGTGTTCTTATTTACCTAGCGATCCAGCGAAAATAAACAGATTTTGGTATAATTCGTTTTCAAAAAAAAAAATCATTAAGCATTCTATATCCATGCTAATATCAGTTTAAAGTTGCGAGAATGAGTTTGTTTGTTATTTATGCTTTCACGTCTTTACTACCCAACGTGAAATTTTGCATACACGTTGTCAGGGTTACAAAATTGACATTAAGTGCCTTTTATTATGAAAAAAGGACAATTCTCAAAAATATATTACATATAAATATTTTTTGATATTAACGCCAGGGAGGCCGTCGGTCAAATCTAGTGTATCTATAGGATATAAACGTGATTGATAAATTGACTTTACGTTTTCGTTCAGACTGCTTCCAATTGTAAACTGAAATGAGTGAGTGACTTTGTGCTTATTTCGTGATTAAAACAGATTCAATTATTCACAGGTACTACTAATTCATTAAGTAACATTTACGGATCCGAGGATGAATTATCGGAAGAGGATCTTGAATCAACGAAGGTGCTTCTTTTTACTTTGTACATCTTTACACATATATTCTTTCTTCTGTGCGTGCGTTTGTGGCGCCAGAGATGATTTAGATTCACAAATCAGCCCACCAGATGGCGCTGCAGTCGGTATTTAGATTATTTATCTTTACTAAATTATATGGCAAAATAACGTTTGCCGGATCACCTAGTAAAAATCTAAATATAATTTACTTTTCACTAATTTGAAGTAGTCCTTGTATGTTTTTTTATAAATACGTAAAAAGTCATGTTTTTTGTTCGCAGTCTGTACATTCGCGCGTCATTTTACTAATGAATATCAGGTTTTACTTACATTTTACGTAAATTTTACTTGCTACATATTTAATATTGATTTAAACAACACAAGATCGGATGTACGCGAGTTTTTTTTTTATTTCTGTAGACAGGCAGACTGTGATAGCAGAGCGCTTTGTAAGCTGGCATGGATAGGTATCATCACTACTCTACCTAGTTCTTCCGCGGAATAGTCATGCGTTCCATGTTGAAGTGTTGGGGCAGCCGTTAAATTATATAATTGAAACTTTGATCTCGTCTCTCATGAGGGTGCTGGTGATATCCACATTGTAATGGCTTCAAGTAACTCTGCATAATTCGGGCCGTGACTTAACCTGTCTGTGAAAAAATGGCAGGCGGATTATTAGCACGTAACGTTAATTACCGAAGCCTGTAGGGATCTAAGAAGGCGGTGTGGCCCAAAGGATAAGACGCCTAGTGTACTCGTTTCGAGTCATGGTACCGGTATAGGCAAAAAAAAGGATGAAAACGTCAAAGTCGTCTTAGAACATGAGTCATAGTCATGATCGAATTGTTTTCATTAGTTCTACTATGTTTCGACTGTTTCACCCTTGAAACCGGTATCCATATCTGTCACCGGTACAAGTGATCGTTCATTTTAATTCAGCCAGTTTTTAATTTTCTAATTTAAATTAGCTGCACTTTGAAGCTGACCTTGTGTTTTTTTTTTTGTTTTTTCGCAGACAATGTTTAAATATAAATTATATTAATATATGATTGTCATAAATCTATATTTCGTTTTTGTTCTCAGGATGAAAAAACGATTAAAACCCGTCTGTACGGATTGCAGGAACTGACGTTTACAATAAAAGACGGCATCGATTACATAGTGTCACTTTTAGAGCGAGTTAAAAAGTAAGTTTTTTATACACATACCTACTTTTGGCTCATCATAGCGTCGTTCATAAGTCAAACACAACATAAGCTCACAGGGTCAAAGTTATTCCCGATCAAAAGTTTTGTGATCAACGACTACCGTGTGAAATGATTTTAGGATTTTTGTTTGTTATTAATATGCGTTTTTCCCCTTGACTATTTGGGGGAAACGAGAAAGAGAAGATTTTATATTGTTGTTTGTTGTGGATTGAGTGATATTGCTCCTCAGGCCAACGGTCCGAACTTTGTTTTTGAAAGCTTGTATGTATAAGCAAGTTTATCTTGAAAATTTAATTAGCGCGATATAGCTTTTTCACAAATTTTTCACAACACAGCGACTTGGCGAAGATTATTCTTCGAACTTGAATTATGTTAATCTATATGTATAGAAATGAATTGCTGTTCGTTAGTCTCGCTAAAACTCGAGAACGGCTGGACCGATTTGGCTAATTTTGGTCTTGAATTATTTGTGGAAGTCCAGAGAAGGTTTAAAAGGTAGATAAATATGAAAATGCTCGGAATTAAATACAAATAACAATTTTGTTTTTCCTTTGATGTGTCCCCCGTCGGACGGATTCCTTTTGTTTGTTTTAAGTTTATTTTATACAAAGTTTAGGTCTCTTATTTATCGATTAAGGCACTACGAAGTTTGCCGGGTCAGCTAGTTTGTCATAAAAATATTCAAGTGCGCTTTTAGAAAATGCAAAGTCGGATTGGGTAGGTCATTTCTGTAAGTACTTTAGAATTCAAAATATTAAATGAATCTATATTCAACGGGTACCGTTAACACACGTGCGAAATAAGAACAAATACATCCATATCTCGAATACTAACCACATGGCCAACGATGCGATCGAATACAGTGTGAAATTGCTTTATTTATTCGCTGAGACGAATTGAGACGACCTACTGCGATTCGCGCGGATCCGCTGGATGCAAGCATCGCAAAACTGATCTTTGTGGCGATGCTTGGGGGAGACCTATGTCCAACAGTGGACGTTGATAGAAGAAAAAAATCGCTGTTAAACATACGCGATGCTACTTTCCTTGCTGTCCCATAAAAATCGGAGCAGAAATCAAAATGTTGCGTTTCGTCTGATATTCTCATTGACTTATACTTGACTTGACTTGACAGATATATTGTTATAGGTACTGTTTACGAATCTATAATATATCAATTCACTTTTTTTTCCACAATACAAACGGCCGTCTGGTGTAGTGGTAAGTGACATGGTCACTACACAAGGGGGTTGCGGGTTCGAATCCCGCCAAGGGAAGATATTTGTATGATAAATATAAATGTCTTTTCCAGGGTTATGGATGTATATTAAATATATGTATGTGTATAATAAAAATCTTACATTTATTTCCGTTATCTGGTACCTGTAACACAAGTTCTTTACGAACTTATCACGGGACCAGTTAACGTGGCGTGATTGTTAGTAAATATTTATATTTATATTATATTTATATTTCTGTCGCTTTCATTTTTACCGCGAAAATATTTAGTGTGCCTCTCGTGTACTACAAAGATTTAAACATATCAGCGTCTTCGCTGTTCGTCACTCAGGGAGTCAATTTATTATTTTAATGAAGATTTTTAAGATGTTTATGCAGTAAAATGAACCAATAATATTAATCTTTCAATTAATTTTCAGTTTATTGAACTTCACTGTACCGTACCTAAGTTATTTAGCGATGGCCGCAATGGTGGGTCTCAGCGTGGCGTTTTATATAATACCTGCGAACTACATCTTCATGGCATTGGGTACGTAAAGCGCTTTACAGATTTTTGTTTACACTTTACCTATAAAAGAAGCCTTAACATTCAAAATAAAAACATCACTTTACATTTATTTTGCCTCTTAATTTTTTTTTTTTTTTGCAACCGCAGCAAATGATCAAAGTCTTAATTTAATTCGAAATACCTACCATACTATGGTAACTATGACCAAGCTATGGCCAAGTATAGCAAAATTCGTAAACATTAACGATTGATATTGTTTCAGGTATTTATAAATTTACTCGTAAATACTTGAATCCCGATCGAGTTCCGAACAATGATATCTTGGATTTCATATCGAGGGTGCCCGACGATAGGACACTGGTAAATAATAATTGAGATCATCAACTATAATTTTTTTGAAATATCTATTATTCGTAAACTATAAGTAAATATTATATTATATATACTGTTATGTACAATTCGCGTAAATAATAGTCTATACTAATATTATAAAGATGAAAGATTTGTTTGTTTGTTTGTTTGTATTGAATAAGCTCCGAAATTACTGAACCGATTTGAAAAAATCTTTCACTGTTTGGAAGCTAAACTATTCCCGAGTGACATAGGCTATAATCTTTTTTGAAAAAAAATTAGGGATCCTTACTAAAACTCCAATAATGCAACCCAAGGTGTAAAAAAATTACCTAAAATATTCTCTTTATATCGCGTGCCCTGCGAAAACTATTGATGATAGAATAAAATAACGTACTACAACTTTGTAGAACACATTATTATTTACAAAAAGTGTCGGGATAGCATATGTCTAACTATTATAGTTATGCTGCAATAAGTGTTCTTTTATTTAAAAATATAAAACAACGTCAAATATCGTTGAAATTTTTGTTAAGGACCCGAGCGGAGTCGGAACGGGCCGCTTGTGTTTTAATAAATTTGGGTCCGTCAGGTATGCTTGCTGCTTACTAAGGGCAATAACAAAAACCACTGTAGCTTCTATGAGTCCGG
The DNA here is from genome assembly GCF_030267445.1 of Bombyx mandarina. Lineage (NCBI taxonomy): Eukaryota > Metazoa > Arthropoda > Insecta > Lepidoptera > Bombycidae > Bombyx > Bombyx mandarina. The sequence goes on from NC_143221.1 coordinate 9,458,027, forward strand.
TGACAATATCAAATACGTCAACGTGTCATTCTATCACCTTTCAGAAACAATGGCAGGAATTGAAAGTACCCGAACCGAGCTTAAGCAGGACAGGATCAAAGTGCAGAAGATAATGAACGCTTGTCTTATCGTGAATCGGATTTGACACTTATCCATTTGCTTACATGCTATTTTTATCTATAATGTATATTAATTGATAAGTCATGTTTTGCATAACGCTTAGATCTGATTAGACGTATGTACTTAATGTATTAGTATTAGGGCGAGGATTATATTTAATTTATCACCTACAAAGTTTGTTGTAAGAGACATTCAATTTAATAGCCCCCTATTTGTTATTGTATTGTTGTGTTGTTATATATATACTTCAATTTAATAGCCCCGTATGATGTTATTTCACGTATTTTCATTATTTAATAATGCTCCTGAAGGTTTGGTCTTTTTTATCTATATTATGTACTAGTACCTGCTTTAGAATCTCTTTAGAAGAAAACGATTGTCAGAAATAAATTACTTTTAGCGATAAGACCGCTTAGTGTACTAAATACTAATGACACCTACCTATTGAGTTTTATTCGATTTTAATTATGGCGTGCTATAAAGTATACTCTCTCTCGCTCTCTCTCTCTCTCTCTCTGAATCAATCAAAGGAGCTCACCTACACGCTAGGATAACGCTGATATAGCTTATCAAGGCTATCAGCATAGGTAGGCGAAAAAAAGGGCACTAGGATTTGCTGGACTCCGGTAGTCACTTAGCAAAGGGTGAACTCGTCCACCCATCTAAGCAATAAAAAAAATGGGGTTCCCAGTCTGTGAACTAGTATTCTCTTATCTCACAATTGATAACTTTATTTTAAGTGCGAAACAAAAAAGCGATATTGTATTTTGAATATTAGATATTAAAATAATTTATTGTGCAGAAAAAAGAATAGTGATTTGTTATCGGTTGCGATCTTTTCGGAAATAGGCTCAGGGTAATTTTCCGGAGTGCTTAATCGAAGAAGGATTGATGATCCATAATATCCTATAAAAATGTACAACAATTTAGTACACATCATGTACACTATTTAATTTTATTCAAGTAATTGCCAAGTATGATTTTAAAAATTAATAATTAGGATAAAATAAAATAAAAATATATAATGCCGTATATAAACTGTACGATTGTAGTTTCACTTCTATTACTTAAATTATGAAAAAATACTACTATCAATATAGAAGCTTTCAAATTTATTTATTTAGTAATCAAAGATATTTATATTAAAATACTTTTTTCCAATCATTCCAAATATTTTAAAAAAAATGTGTGGTCATTTTATTAACATCACAGAATAAATACATCTACATTTTATTATTGTAGATTTACAATGAACTGTTTAGTAACTGTATTAATACTTGTAGACTATAATTTTAAATAAAAGACTTTCATTTTTAGTTAGATTTTAATTTTGATTTAAGCATTAGGTTTCATTTGAAATAATACGGTATCCATTCTGGAATTTACATTTATTTGATAGTGTAAACTTTCGTAATGGCAAGCAAGTTTGAGATCTTCATTTTTATTCATGTAATACTCAATCAATTTAAATATAAACAATTACATGATTATCTAAGAATAAAGAACAAAGGCAATATAGAAAAAAAATGTGATAAAAATAATTTTAAGCCGTTTCGGTGATTCGAAATAATTTCGAAGTAATTTTAGAAAACAGCCGTGATTATTTTATAAATATATATTTACACCGAATCTTAGCATTACTATGTTTCTTTAATGGAAATATAAAAAAATATGAGAGCTAGGTTCTCCTCAAACCACACTTGACCTGTTTCACCACTTTTGTAGGTTCAAAAGTTTAAAGCGGAAATACGGTTTGACCAATACTCATGTGGATCCTTATTCTCTATTATCACAATATAATTTAAGACTCGATTCTAGAATAGCTTAAACAGCATTTTAATGTTAAATGATATTATACTTTACCGTCTCTAAATAAAATCTAAATTAATTATATACTTTATTATTCTTAATAATTATTTGATATTGTATTGTATTGATTTAATACAATTATTATAATTATATATTCATGAGCACTTTAGGTATTTTTTTGTAAATATAAATTGATTAACCGTGAGTTTGCAGTAGGCAGCGGCTAGGTTTACTGATACCCCTGGCTTTACTGATATGTATAAGCCACGGTGCCTGCCTACCACCAATAGGGATGTTGCTGATCTCCTACATAAGCAATGAGAGTTAAGTTTTTATATTTAAATGCGTTCATTAGGTGCTGCATAGATATTGCAAAAAAATATGTGATAGTTGATTTCCTTTTGTGTAATAACTATATTACATAGGCAGCGGTTGCCTATAATAAATAACTCATAGCTCAAGATTGTGATCGATAGAATTAAGAGAATAAATAATTTTGTAAACGAGAAGGAATTGTTTTATTTAGAAAATATAATATGTTTACTCTATTTCCTATTTATGGTTTAAGCTTCAGTTTCCATTGCAACTACTGCTGTATCTCGAGAGCGCAGGCTCCGGAACGCTTAATTCCTTCCATTCTTTCTGCAAAAATAAAAATGTTGTTGTGTAAAAAAATTTAGAACAGAAGGCCATTCATCACGCTAAATATGCTCAAACAGAGTTGATTAATAATTATACTCACGATGTAATCTGGTATTTATTTATGTCTAAAATGTATTTTTTTTATATCGGGATATTTAAAATTAATTTTATGAACAAGTTCACTCATGCGTCTTATGTACCATGCCTGCGATGGTGGGGCGTATTGTAAGCCCACCTAAGTAATATTTTGCTTATAAATAATGCGAAACAGTCCTCATTCAGTCTTATATTCCGGTTTGAAAACTGAGAGAGTCTTCGATCACATTTCTCAAGGTGGGTGGCGGCATTCACATTGTAATTTCTATATTCTTTGATAATCGCTTAATATTCAAGTTGGTGTGCCGTGTGCTGCTTACAAGGGCCATAAAAATATTTTTATTTTTATTGCATAAAAATATTTTTGTTTTTATTGCATAGATAGGTAGACGAGCTCACAGCTCACCTGGTGTTAAATGGTCACCGGAGCCCATAGACATCTACAACGTAAATGCGCCACCCGCCTTGAGATATAAGTTTTAAGGTCTCAGTATAGTTACAACAGCTACCCCACCTTTCGAACCAAAACGCATTACTGCTTAACGGCAGAAATAGGCAGCGTGGTGGTACCTTCCCGTGCAGACTCACAAGAGGTCCTACCACCAGTAATTAGGCAAATTATAATTTTCTGGTATTTATTTTTATTACACGATGTTATTCCTTCACCGTGGAAGTCAATCGTGAACATATTTTGTTATGTACGTATTTCATTAGAGAAATTGGTACCCGCCTGAGGGATTCGAACACCGCTGCATTGCTAGATACGAATGCATCGGAAGTCTTAGCCTTTAGGCCATGAAGACCTTAATAAAATCAACTCGTTTTGGGCAATAGAAATTGTACTGTATGATTCCGATTTTTTAAGAAACGAATCTATTAGGATGTTGCTAATTAAAGGTTACAATTACTCACCAATATATTATTATCTGGAACCCTTGATATGAAATCTAATAAGTCATTGTTCAAAATTCTATCCGGATTCAAGAATTTTCTCGTGAATTTGTAAATACCTGAATAAGTTTAAAAATCATATTATTTTATTTTTATAATATAGATAAACAGGTTATTGATAATTCACAAACAAGAAAACCCTAAAAAAAACAATATTGCTTAACGTGCATACTTTGTCTGATATATACCTAATCTCTGTAATATATATTCAATAATAAAAATTTAAAATAGTTCAGTACTATTATCTTCTATGGGTCTTAACCGATTTTCTTTTTAACGCGGTTTTATTAGCTTTGTATATATCTATGTAACGGAATCTTTGAACATAATTTTTAATTAATTAATTTGTTTGCTTTTTTTACTGTGTTATGGTCAAAGTGAAATGTACACACTCACCTAAGCTCATCATCAAATAATTGTAAGGTATCCAATAAAACGCAGCTGATGATATTACAAGTATCAACATTGTTAAATAACTTATGAACGGTACTTTGAAGCTTGCCAAACTGAAAATTAAGTTATTTTAAACATGCACTGTTTTATTGCTTAGAAAAGGGTGAACAAGCTCACGGTCCATCTGGTGATGGGGGGTGCCGGAGCCCATAGTCATCCACCGGCCACCTTGAGATTTGAAATTTTATTTGATTGCTCAATTTTATAGTAAAAACACAAATTATATTTTTTTGCGAGTATATATATATATTTATTGCTTAGATGGGTGGACGAGCTCACAGCCCACCTGGTGTTAAGTGGTTACTGAAGCTCATAGACACTTACAACGTAAATGCGCCACCCACCTTGAGATGTAAGTTCTAAGGTCTTAGTATATTTACAACGGCTGCCCCACCCACAAGTCGTCGTGGCCTAACGGATAAGACGTCCGGTGCATTCATGTTGAAGCGATGCACCGGTGTTCGAATCCCGCAGGCGGGTACCAATTTTTCTAATGAAATACGTACTCAACAAATGTTCATGATTGACTTCCACGGTGAAGGAATAACATCGTGTAATAAAAATGAAACCCGCAAAATTATAATTTGCGTAATTACTGGTGGTAGGACCTCTTGTGAGTCCGCACGGGTAGGTACCACCGCCCCGCCTATTTCTGCCGTGAAGCAGTAATGCGTTTCGGTTTGAAGGGTGGGGCAGCCGTTGTGACTATACTGAGACCTTAGAACTATATCTCAAGGTGTGTGGCGCATTTACGTTGTAGATGTCTATGGGCTCCAGTAACCACTTAACATCAGGTGGGCTGTGAGCTCGTCCACACATCTAAGCAATAAAAAAAAAAAAACCTTCAAGCCGAGACGCATTACTGCTTCACGCCAGAAATAGGCAGGATGGTGGTACCTACCCGTGTGAACAATTTTTTTTATTACTGAATGTTATTTATTCCTTCGTATCGCCTTCTATCGTGAAAGTCATTCGTGAAAATTAGTTAATTACGCATTTCATTAGAAAAATTAATTTCTGCTTGCTCACACACACACACACACGCAATAAACTCTACTAAACTATATAGCTTCATATTATATTCATAGCATACGATATTTTCCGTTCAGAAACTCACGCTCTTGTCGTATCAGCTGAAAATTTCAATTTTAAAACTCGAACTCACTTGTACAATCTCTCTGCTATCGAAGCCATATATTCAATTCCATTAGTAATGGTTAGGGTCATATCGGGCAGACCTTGAATCCGTCCAGTGAATGTTTTCTCGTTTTGTGGACTTTCCTGTTCAGAGGGGTCATTGCTCGGACTATACTTACGCATAAAAGACATCTCTTCTGAAATTCGAGATTAATATATAAGTTTATGAATATAATTCGACGAGAACCTTTATATGTTGCGATATAAGGGAAGTATATTTGAAAATTTGTTAATTCAATAATATCGTCTTGCTACTTAGATTCATTATAATAAATGGACGCGCAATCTAAAATGAAATAACTAACGATGTGTCCTAAATAATAATAAATAATAATATTAATAAATATTTACTAACAATCACGCCACGTTAACTGGTCCCGTGATAAGTTCATAAAGAACTTGTGTTACAGGTACCACATAACGGAAATAAATGTAAGATTTTTATTATACACATACATATATTTAATAAATACGTCATTACGGATCCTCCCGATCCATTAACGGTGCTTTTAGGTACCACAAGCACTGGTCACCGTCCTCGTCGAACCCGTCGCTTGCGACGAAGGGCTCAACGAGTGAATTGACCCACAGACACAGCCTACTGAGTTTCTCGCCGGATCTTTTTAGTGGGCGCGTTTGCGATCCGGTGATAGATTCTGCGAAGCTCTGCTCTTGCTAGAGCCAGTGCTAGCAGCACTCTCGGTTAGAGCCCCGTGAGTTCACCTACACGTCAAGGAGAAGCTGAAATAGCCTCTCAAAGCTATCAGCATAGGTAGGATTTAAAAAAAAGATACTGATTATTTCCATTCGCCTTTCATCGGTAAGTTTAATAAATGCCCACCATTTATTAAAACACATTGATTGAGTTTACAAAATTATTGTCTTTTTTTTATGTAACATTTTAATAATGCTTAAAATAAGTTACTTACGTTGTCGTCTGTTGAACGCCCAAAAATATATAAACGGGCCCACGAGTAGTAAAGGAAGGGTCCAAAACTTGAAATGATACCAAAAAACGAGCCACAAACATAGTGCTATTGCCGACAATTCCTGGTTATCCCATTCAAAAAGTCGCCTAAAATCAAATAGGTTATAAACATGGCTTATCCTACAATATAATAGCGTATCTGTAACTAAAATATTGGTTATGTATTTTATAAGATGTGTTCTCTAAGTCAATAATTACTAGATTTGGTATTCATTATTCGTGTTCACAAAATAATACACCAGAAGACATTTGGATAAAGTTGCATCATTATTGTCGAACGGCTGTTTCATCCTGACAAATAAAACGCATACCTGTTTCACGACAGAAATATCATTCATTCATATACCCGATACTACAGTCCATCATCGCATAGGCCATTATGGTAAGCATATGGAAAAGAAACATCTGGAAAAATATCCAGAGGTTTGTGTCTCGGCATAGACGCATCACTTGAAACGACTACACCGGGCAACCTAGTTGTGCCCAAGGGCGCATAATCTATCAAAACCACATAGCTGACCGAATGTTAATGAAAATTACAACAACAATAATGGGAACGTTCTTTAGATAACCGATAAGATAAAGCTATCGGCCGTTAAACCGTTTTAAGGTATTTCAAAATACTATTCAATATTGTGAAAATATGTAATAAAAAAAAAGTTATCAATCAAGTTTACTACTAATATTAAGCTAATTGCTACCTTGTGGCTTTGTTTCACAAGCATTCCAGTAGATATAGAATAACCAGTACACAAAAAAAATTGTCTTCAGCGTCATTTCTCGACTCATTTATGGTTTTGGCAATGGCTAAACACTAGGTTAGTCGTTTAGCCAATTAATGCGAAAAAAGTATGTTAACAATTTGAGAAATATTTGTAACGTATTTTCAAATGTGAAAAATATGTTCTTCTGAGATAATTAATAAGTTAAAATGAAGAAATTATAATACGAATAAATAAATTTTAATTACGGTTATAGGCTGACACATTTTGCAGTGAAAAAAGATTGATAACGCTAGACTTAGCTTTTGGGTTTTTTTTTATTTTTTGTTTGTAACTGCACGAAATTTAACTTGAGAAAAATGCGTTAATTATTAAACGGCATTTTTATCGAAACTAGAGGTCCCGCAGCAGTCGAAATTCGACTATAATTAATTGGAATTGTAAGTTTGTACACTATTACGATTGTATTTTATACTTCTATAATCACAAATTTCGCCAAGACTAAAAAATATTAAAAAAGACAAACAATGTTTAATCTCAATTTGACAGACGTCAAGAACAAAAGTTTGACAATAAATAGCATGCATGCGTGTGTGCGTCAAATACATGGTATGTAGTGTGTGTAATGTTTTCTTTATTGATTTAATGTATCTTTTATGCATTATTCTAAAAAAATATTAGCATTGTGCACTTCTTCTCTATATTCTCTATAAGTGTGGAAAATTTCGTACTCCTCCGTCCGCGCAATTTTCTTAAAAAGGGATACAAAGTTTTTGCTTCACGTATAATTTTTATTGAAATTGTTTTTATTTAATAATTAACTTTGACGCTTTTTTTTCATCGGTGAACCAACTGGCTACTCACTCGGTATTAAGTGGTTACCGAATCCTATAGACAATGACAACGTGAATGTAGTCACCCAACTTAAATCATGAATTCTCGTCTTACAAAAGAGCTTTCTCGTTCTTCGTAACAGAACGCAACTTCGTGGTCGAGAATCGAGATATGTAGAATTACGACACCTATCCGTGCGGGCTTACAATACACTCTAGCACCGGTAAATTTTAAACTATTTTATCTTTGGTAAAAAGCATTTAATAATATCCCACAGTTTTAACTAAGAAGTACTTGGAACTGAGGTGATGAAATGAATTCGCGAAATGTGAATATCGCGAGAATAGTAATACTAAAATTATACTTATATTAATTACTAGCTGACCCGGCAAACGTTTTGTCGTATATAAGATTACTAGGGAATTTCTAGTGTGGAAAAAAAAGCTAACTTATTGTAAGTGTGTAATGATGTGGTAAATGAGTGAAAGAGGCATGTAACGCTCTGAACGATGAGGGAATATAAAAATAACAAAACCTCAATCAACCACATAATGCCTCATTACAACAACAACAAAAAATTGTCCATAAAATAAAAAATAAATGTTAGAGGTCGACAATCCTTATCACTTAGGGGTATGAAAAATAGATAGTAACCGATTCTCAGACCACTGAACATGCATATGAAACTTGATAAAAATAGGTCAAACCGTTTCAGCAGAGTATGGTAACTAACATTGTGACACAAGAATTTATATATAAGATATAATTAATAGAGCGTTAAATCAACCAATACTCACTTAAAGCTTTCGTTGACATCATATAAGAGTATGAACGTATCTCGAACGAATTCAATATTCCTATAGACCAGGAATACATCGAATTTATGCGACTTTTTAATGTACTTCACTTCCTTTGGTTGGAATAATTTTAAAGACGCCTTTAACTGAAAACAAAAATCTATAATCAATGAATACTGAGTTTTACGAAACTTTCAACATTAAAGTTATAACAAAATGAAAGTCCATTGCCAAAGACCAATCCTCCTGCTCCATGCTGCCTCTTAATTGAGTGATATTATCTGCTCTACAATAAAATCAAATTTAGTAATTTTCTGAATAGAAATGGTATACAATCTGAAATAATACTTACGGGGTTCCAAATTAAGTTCAATTCCAAAAGTATCCTGGGACAGTTTCCTTTAGCGCTGTTCCGTTTGTTCTTATCTTTGAGGGCGTACCAACGAGCTTCACCGTTGCACGCTCTCAGTAGCGGTATTGAAATCTTTCCCAGCGATTCACTTAAGAATGAATTCATTAATGAACTATCATGAACTTTCAAGTCTAATGTTGAAGTGACGTCATACACGTTACTAAAATAAAACAAATGAGAAAATATATATATCCTCGGTATTAATAATTATAAATCACTATAATCGGTATTAGTAATAACATTCTCTTCCTCCTTACGGCGATAAACTTGGATGCTTAGGGTCATGGACTCTCTGAATAACTCTCATTCTAGTAATATCAATCAGTTTATAAACACGACCTCCAGTTACTAATAACATGATAATGTAAATTACGTCCAATCTCCTAAAAGGTCTATGTGGTTACAAAGCAGATTAGTATTGAGTGTACTTCTCAGGCCATCAGCCCATTTGACGTTATCCCAAATAGCTGTCGGACCGTTAGCTACGTCACCCATCAGATGCAACCAAAAATTAGTAAATAAAAATTATCTTCAGTTTTCGCGAGCCGAAAACACAATTAAAACTACTTTTACGGTTTAATCTTCAGTCGTCCGTGTCCACGAAAACTGTAAAGTATACGAAACGTCGTAATTAAACTAAAAAAAACTCCAGATTAAGCCGTAAAATTAGTTTTAAAACGTAAGTAAGAAAATAAAAGGTCCCAATCAAATTTTACCTTTTTTTTTCTCCTACCTAAGCTGGTAGCCATGAGAGGCTATTCCAGCGTAACCTTAACTAGTAGGCGAGCTCACGGGGCTCAAACCTGACGACGTTACTAATACGAACCCTAGCAAGAGCCGTGCTTCGCAGAATCTACCACCGGATCGGAAACGCGACCCACTGAGAAGATCCGGCGAGAAACTCAGTGGGCTGTGTCTGAGGGTTAATTTACTCGTCGAGCCCTTCGTCGCGAGCGACTGGTTCGACGAGATCGGTGACCGATGCTTGAGGTACCTAAAAGCACCGGTAGTGGATCGGCAGGATCCGAGATGACGTGTTTTGGGCGACGTCGACTGCTTTCCATTCTTTCCCCAGGATCGGGAATGTAGTTACCGGCGGCCACGATGGGAGGGTTCTCGTGTCGTGCCGCTTTATCGAAGTGGAAATTTTACCCATAAACATACAATGTACTTACAATACATAAGTCCTGTTCCATAAATGTTCTGGACCCGGAACAAACGGCGTCTGCACCCTTTCGTTGTCTAGTTCTAATACGCAATACGCGTTTGGTTTTCCACTTAAACCTTTAGCGGCTATCAATTTTACATGTAACTGTCCCACTAACTTCCAGTTCCTCAAATCCGACAAAGACTGTAAATAAATTAAATAACTTTTGTTCTAAATCACCGTTTTAAAAAGTTACATTTTTTCCTTCATTTCAGATTAAAACTTGGTAATAAAGAAATACTTATAATATAATTTATAATTATAACATTTTCATTGTTACTGAGTTTTAAAAAAAACATTGATTGTAATGAAGTTCATTTTAGATTCATTATTTTGCAAACCACTAAAACGCAATTTAGCTTCACTAGGATGATTAGGTAGGTACTCGCTGTAATAATATTAGAAGACCTTTATCGAAACGCAGCGCATGCTGCCAATGCCGACGGAACTATATCTTGGGACTAAGTTATGTAAATTTTCGTAACTTCAATTACACCTTCCCTAATGCCCACAAACTATGTATGTAAACATGCAAAACATATTTTAAAACATCAGCCTGTCGTTACGCATTTTCAAAAACTAATAAGAATTTTTCTTGATTTTGGAGCTTTCTGTATCGGTGTATGTAGTTAAAACTATTCTAAATTCAACGTACACATTAACAAAGCTAATTCCCGTTCGGAATCTAAGTGTAATTGTTCTAGTTATTCATTTGAGTCCGACGGTGTCAATAAGGGGCGGGCGATTAATAAAATTTACAGTATAAAAATGATAATTACGTATTTTTCCTGTTCAGAAGTGGTGCCAGAGTCTGTGTTATTGTCCACCATACACACCGTCACGGATAGATGTATAGAACCATATCCGTCATCAAGAAGTTGCCATATTTCATGAGTACGCTCCTTTTCCAGCAATGAAAGGTCTAGAACACAACTTACAAAACAAAATTGTCTGAATTATTTAGAAATATATTTTATTGTGATCATCAAAGCACTAATGAAAGATCGAAAAAGGTGTACAAAGAGTTACGCTTTGGTTAGTGCTGCAAAAATAGTTTTAATTTAGTTTTCAAGACTAATAAAACCTTTAAATTTTCTCCTTTAGTTTCAAACTCATTAATTTTTTTTATAATGTCTAACTACATTTATTGAATAAAGACGATAATTTTTTGTATTCTGCCTAATAAAGGTGTTTGTAAAGGCGTACGTAAATTCGTAGGAAGTTAATTTATAGAGGATGCTTTATAACTCTAGTCAATAAATAATTTAAGGTAATGGAAAAAAACATGGATGTTTGTGACAATTAAGTTTATTAATATAGATTGTGCTTCATATAATTTTTATTTTTATTTAATTTTCCTACTAATGATTATGAAAGGCTAATTTGAGCTAAAATCGTTACCCCCACTAGCTCTTTAAAACAGCCAGTTTCCTTGGCATATCCCTAATGAAGTTATTCACAGAATCTTGGAACACTTGCTTAGATTGTCCTAAAATTATTCTTAAGATTTTCCAAATTGGTAACTTTTTCTTTGTCTTAAATCCAAGATTGCCATAGGGTAATATTAAAATTGAAGTCCTCTTGGAGTATGTGTTTTTAAATGTAAAACACTGCACTCACCTTCCCATAAAATTCTTTTGTTTTCCTTTATCCCACAGCGAGACTGATAGCATGTTTTTATTACCGAGCCGGAGCTTAAAGCGTTCTCTCCATTCTGGTTTCCGAGTACTTACAGTCTTCGATTTATATGTCTCTGAACCTAATCTGTAATGTGACGACATGCAACAATAACTACAAAAAAGTCTAAGAGTGTCTTACAAATGAAAAACCATTTTAATGAAACACGCAACGCGATGTAACGTAAAAAGGTTTTTTTTAATATTTTCAAGTCCACATACAAGGCGTAAAAGAAAACTGATGTTAAAGTCGAAACTGTAATTAAACCATAAACTTTCTTCGTTAGTAAGTTTTTCTTAGGTAAGCATACATATTTTTCATATATTAAGCAAACTTAATAAGTTCATGTTCGGAAAAGCAGCTTTTTACATTGTACTATTTTTTATTATTATTATTTTTTATTGCTTAGGTTGGTCGATGAGCTCACGGCTCACCTGGTGTTAAGTGGTTACCGGAGCCCATAGACATCTGCAACGCAAATGCCGCCACCTATCTTGAGACATGAGTTCTCAGGTCTCAGTATAGTTACAACGGCCGCTCCACCCTTCAAACCCAAACGCATTACTGCTTCACGGCAGAAATAAGCAGAGTGGTGTTACCTACCCGTGCGGACTCACAAGAGGTCCTACCATCAGTATCACAAGAAGTCCTACCACCAGTATTACAATGCTGTCTATACAGTGTGTTATATCTGTAAATCGTATTTCTGATAATCACCAACCCTAGAACTTATCTTCGTTTTTTGGCAATAATGAAACAATCACATTAGGTATTTAATTAATTCATTCCCTTTGACAAAAAAGTAAACTTTCAGTGGCTACGCTGAAAATTTTCTAAAAGTACACGATCGCTACGTAATTTCTTGCTGACAATAACACTACATAATTACCGTATCTTGCAGTACAATACATGACTAGTACCATCTTCAGGTGGTTTCGGAAGTCCTTTAGCTTCGACTAAGACTATAGATACAATCGCATGTTTCCCCTTATTCTTTTTAACGCGATCAATTACTGGAATCTGACATCGAAAATTAAAAAAGTTTCATACATAAAAAAATCATAAATTTCCTTTTTTTTTTTTTTAATTTTTTTTTATTGCCTTTGTAGGCAGACGAGCGTACGGCCCACCTAATGGTAAGTGATTACCGTCGCCCATGGACTTCAGCAATGCCAGGAGCAGAGCCAAGCCGCTGCCTACCAACTTTTCAACAAACTTTTCCTTTTAATACTCCTTAATCCTCCTTTTAATTTTCCTTTTAATACTTTATAAGCTATTATACGTATATATGTATGTGTGTATATATGTGTGTATGCATATATGTATGTGTGTGTGTATGCATGTATGTGAATGTGATTGTGTTTATCTGTATGTATATATGTACTTTTTTTGTGTATGTATGTGTAACTTAATATAAATTTCATTGCACCTACCACTATTCATTCTGCACTACCTTTGGTTGACTGGTAGAGAATGCCTTAGGCATAAGTCCGCCAATGTAAATTTTACATGAAGAGTAATAAATAAATAAATAAATTTCAAAAAGCTGTTTAAAAAAACCTGTTGAATAAAATTTGAATGTAAGTGTACGTATGTGTTATACAAACCTCTGCTGCCAAAACAAGAGCGTTTCCCGGTGTTGTGATAGTTTCGGGTTCGGTCGATACAAATTCGTTGACACTATTATTCCTGTTCCTATTACTATTAATCAAATTCACAATAGAGCTCGACGGCCACCTTAAATTGAAAAATGAGATTTATGTATTATAGTTAAAATGTAGTGTTTGTATATAACTAGTCAGGTCATAAGTATTGTCACACAGTAAAAACTTTTCTTTTAGAATGCTGGCCACAAAAAAGTTTATTGAATTCGAATTTCGAATTGTTCATGAAAATAAAAATGTATACTTTTAGAAATTTTACTCATTTTAAAATATGGAGTGGACGCTTAAAGAAGACCGTGTTGCAGTTATTGCGTTGCATCGTTGCGGTTACGCGCCAATTCAAATTTTTAACATACTGAAAAATTTGAATATAACCAAAAGATTCGTTTATCGTACCATCAAACGATACAATGAAGACTCTAGTGTAGATGACAGGTCAAGAAGTGGTCGCCCTCAGTCTGTTAGGACTCCAGCAGTGATAAAAGCTGTGAAGGCGCGAATTCAAAGAAATCCCAAACGTAAGCAGAAACTGTTGGCCCTTCAGATGGGGTTAAGCAGAACCACGGTGAAAAGGGTGTTAAATGAAGACTTAGGGCTTCGGGCATATTGAAGAAAAACAGGACATCGTTTGAAGGCTCGTCTAATGGACCTGAGACTGAAGAGATGCCGCGCTTTGTTGAAGCGGTACGCGGGAAAAAAATATCGGGAAATTCTTTTTTCGGATGAAAAAATTTTTACCGTAGAAGAGAGCTACAACAAACAAAATGATAACGTGTACGCACACAGTAGCGAAGAAGCGAACAACCGTATTCCGCGTGTCCAACGAGGACATTTTCCATCCTCGCTCATGGTATGGTTGGGAGTTTCTTATTGGGGCTTAACAGAGGTACATTTTTGTGAGAAAGGTTGAAAAAACGAATGCAGTTGTGTATCAAAATACAGTCCTGACGAACCTTGTGGAACCTGTTTCTCATACCATGTTCAATAACAGGCACTGGGTATTCCAACAAGATTCGGCGCCAGCTCATAGAGCGAAGAGCACACAAGACTGGCTGGCGGCGCGTGAAATCGACTTCATCCGGCACGAAGACTGGCCCTCCTCCAGTCCAGATTTGAATCCGTTAGATTACAAGATATGGCAACACTTGGAGGAAAAGGCGTGCTCAAAGCCTCATCCCAATTTGGAGTCACTCAAGACATCATTGATTAAGGCAGCCGCCGATATTGACATGGACCTCGTTCGTGCTGCAATAGACGACTGGCCGCGCAGATTGAAGGCCTGTATTCAAAATCACGGAGGTCATTTTGAATAAACTTTAGTGTCATAAGAATCTAGGTTTTGTGAAGTTCATTTTGGTATATGAATGGTTACATAATGAATAAACTTGTTTCAATTATTTTACATTAAACATGTGACAGAATTTATGACCTGACTAGGTACATATCTTTGTCAATGTGTTTTTGAACTATTCCTCCAAGTGTGATGAAATTTGGTATAATGGTTTTTGATGAGTGTCCGCGATAGGTTTCTGTCATATTACTTACTTACTATCAACTCAGAATAGATATCACGCGTGTAACTTCAAGAAATCGATGTTTTTCATATACAGCTACAGTCATAACAGATCGTATCCGGGTTTCAGCAGTCTAATGTCTAGTCTAATCTAAAGTGAATATTTCAAAGCAGAGTAGCTTTATATTAAAACGGTAAAGGGCACCTCTGATAATTAACAATATAATTAATTGCATTTATTATTTTTCGCCAATTATTCGAAATGCTTGGTGGACCAATAACAATTGTCACCTTAAGTTTTAAAGTGTTATCTACGTACTAAATAAAGAAACAAAAAAACAAAATTGATTAACAAAGAGAAGATAACAGATTCTAAAGTGATTTGCCTATTTACGTAGTTAAAAAAGTAGTGAATAAGTTGTAGGTATATTAAATCATTGTACCCAACGTAAAATATAATAAAATATGCATCATAATTTTTGCCGGATTGTGGAATCTACGAGATTTACCTTTTTGAACATTCCTTTACTCTCATTTCAGGATCAAAACTTAGTAGCGTTTTTCCTTAGGGGACAAATTGGTTTTTTGGTTCAAGAGAAAATTGCCGGACCTGCGCTTTCGTTTTGACGCCGGTAAGCGAGGCATGCTGCAGTTGGACCGAGTAAATCACCCTATAGCTCAAAAACCCCCATCCGAGTATCGGATGAGACAAAACTCATACATAGAGGACATGGGGGCAAAGTGAACGGCAACTTTTTTATATAGTTTATAGACCACCGTTCTCATTACCTATTTAATGTAATCCGGTTAACGGGTAGGACGGTAATCCCATTAACATCTTTGGTCCCGGCCTTTAACATCTTCGGCCACCGAGTCTTACACATCCCGAGCGCCCCCTAAGCTACGGACCCCCGGCCCGCAAAAATAGGACAATAATACCAATCCGTGCAGACTAAGAATCTGGCAACCTAAGAATTACGAGGAAAATTGCATAGAAAAAAAGACACATGAGGTCGAAATTTCAATTTTATTTATTTATTGTCATTGCAGGTCGACGGGTGTTACGTGGGCTATATGGCTATAGGGCCACCTTATAATGAGTGGTCACCATTGCTCATGAACATAAAACGGTTACCCTAATCTCCAGGCCGGACCATATTGCTTCGGGGCCAAAATATACAGCCTTTATATTTCTACATGCACGTCCTATATCTATCAGTATCGAATTCGAAATTCTATTAAAACATTACTGACTAAAATAATATTAAATGTCTATAGTATAACATATTTAATCTTATCATAAAGATATTTAAATATTTTATAATACATTTATCTGTACACGGATACAACTAAACATTGAGCTGCATTGACATGATTTTTTTAAGAATAAATTTTAAGAATAAATTTAAGAATAATTTAAGGTTAAATTCTAAAGTGAAATTTACTATATTACATTTCTTCACTATATTCAATTCTTCAACACAAAAATTGAAAAATACATTGGTTGGCGCTAATTTTATCTACATTAGATATTTTTGAACGACAATTAAAATATTATAACACAATACAGCTAAAGAAGTTGAAAAGAGATACCTACTTAACGCTGTCTGAAATATAGTTTAAGCAAAAATTAAATGCTGCCTATTTTATAAGATTTATAGGCATAATAAATGAAATCAGCTGCAAATGCGCCTTTTATCTATCGTCATAAGGAAAAATAATCACGATTAAAAAAATATTAAATAGTTTACCTATTATTGAAAGAGAAATGTTTGTTGAATTCACAAATATTTACTTACATCCTCGAAAGTTTCGATCTATTTTTATTTCTATTATCATTCTGTCGTTCTTCAATGCCAGATCGATTATCATTATTCGTAGCATTCTGTTGATTTTCCATTTTACTTTGCTTTGCTATAACATCACTTCACAATTGCAAATTTCTACATAGTTATTATCTAGCACAGATGCTTTCCGCGATCGTTAAAATACTGAACTAAAACTTGTGTAGTATCATAAATAATTGAAGTTATCGTTTCATATTGACATTGAAATATAAAGAACGCTTCGATGATAATAAAGTATATGAAGTTTAATTATCATAATTAGCCGATATAAAATTAAATACGCAACGGAACCCTTATCTTATATGACCTGAATCAATAGATGTATGTATTTGTGGAATGTTTCCAATAGATATTAAACTTGTAAACACGTGAAGGATATGTACCTGACTAGCAATTTTTTACTTATTTAATGTAATCAGTTGTTGTTTTACTGTTCAAGCATTGAAAGTGTAAAACGCCTGTAATAATAGCGTGGCATTGTTTCGAAAAACCAGCAAAGCAGTTTGCATCTAAATCTGAATATTTAGAATATAAATACTTTGAGGTTTTTATTTCGCGTTTATTATTTCCGATTTTATTATATGATTCCGTTTATTATATGATTTCCGAAGTTCCGAATACACTTTTTTCCCTATTAATTCGCTGGTAGCCTATGGGAGTATTCTAGCGCTGACGGGTAGGTGTGAGCTCACGGCCTCAATCTGAGAGAAATTGCTAACTCTAGCCCTAGCAAGAGCACTGCTTTGCAGAATCTACCACCGGATCGGAATCGTGACCCACTACGACGAAGTCCCGGTGAGAAACTGCGCCTGTGGGTTACTTCGCTCAGCGAACTATTCGTCGCAATCGATAAGTTCAACGAGGATGGTAATAGGTGCTTAAAGAGCCTAAAAACACCGCGAGTGAATCCGGGGGATCCGACAAGACATATTTCCGGCCGACAACGGCGCCATTGCGCGTCCGCGTCGTCTGGGTCGGATATGACGAATACACCTTTACCTTCCGGTCACCGTCCTCGTCGAACCCGTCGCTTGCGACGAAGGGCTCGACGAGCGAACTAATCCATAGACACCGCCCACTGAGTTTCTCGCCGGATCTTCTCAGTGGGTCGCGTTTCCGATCCGGTGGTAGATTCTGCGAAGCACTGCTCCTGCTAGGGTCAGTGTTAGCAACTCTCCGGTTGAGCCTCGCGAGCTCACCTACAAACGTTAGGGTGAAGCTGAAATAGCCTCTCAAGGCTATCAGCATAGTTAGGGAAAAAATAAAAACTTTACCTTTACCTTACCTTTAATTTACATTTACTTACCTATACTTGAAATTTACTTTATCTTTACTTTACCTCGTTAATTACGTAAAAAGTCGTAGACCATACTGAGTTACACAAGTATAACTAATGATTCGATTATTTAAAAATAAATTCTTTTATTGTTTCGTGATTTATGCGATCAAACATGATATATCGAACTATCTTGAAACTTTGTACAGTTGTTAGCTATTCAGGTTTTGCGAAAATACTTCTCTACGTACCATGTAGAATCAACAAACAGGTGTATTTAGGTATTAAATTTAGTGATGGACACAGCTTAACGTAAATCAGTTTCGTTAGTTAAATGCGTATACATTTACGTTACGTTTAATTTAACTTTAAATAAGTTTAATATAGTTTTAATGATATTGACATTTTTTCGAGGAGTCAAATTAGGGCTGTTGTCTCAGTTATCTGTACAATGGCGTGTAAATGATACAATTATTGTGGTTTTTATAGTATAAATTAGACCTTAAGCACCTTAATGGTTTAAGTGCAGCATTCCTGTTGTGACTTCGGATATATTTTAAGACGAAGTGGCTCAGCCTTTAATGACCCAGCGATACCATGTCCTTTTTTTTCTAACTATGTTAATAGCCTTGAGAGGCTATATCAGCGTTACCCTATCGTGTAGGTAAGCTCTCAAGGCTCAAGTCAGGAGGTGTTGCTAATACTGGCCCTAGCAAGAGCGGTGCTTCGCAGAATCTACTATCGGATCGGAAACGCGACACACTGAGAAGATGCGACGAGAAACTCAGTGGGCTGTGTCTGTGGGTTAATTTACTCGCCGAGCCCTTTGTCGCAAGCGACGCGACGGGGTCGGCAATGACGGTGACCGGTGCTTGAGGTACCTAAAAACACCGTTAATGGATCGGGAGGATCCGTAATGACGTGTTTAGGGTGACCTCGACTGTTTACAAACCATACCCAGATTCCAAACTGGACACACATTTAATATCGAATGTCGTTTGAAGTCATCGTGGCCTAAAGGATAAGACGTCCGGTGCATTCGTATGTAGTTATGCATCGGTGTTCGAGCCCCCCAGACGGGTACCAATTTTCCCTGTGAAATACGTACTTATGAAATGTTCACGATTGATTTCCACGGTGAACGAATAACATCGTGTAATAAAAATCAAACTCGCAAAATTATAGTTTTCGTAATTACTGGTGGTAGGACGTCTTGTGAGTCCGCACGGGTAGGTACCAACACACTGCCTATTTCTGCCGTGAAGCAATAATGCGTTTCGCTTTAAAGGGTGGGGCAGCCGTTGTACTGTTAAAACTAAGATCTTACAACTCATGTCTCAAGGTTGGTGGCGGCATTTACGTTGTAGATGTCTATGGGCTTCGGTAACCACTTAACAACAGGCGGGCCGTGAGCCGTGAGCTCGTCCACCCGTTATAGGAATAAAATAAAATAAAATAAAGTTTTTGTGTCATATTTAATATCTCGATACATCGATAAATAGTTATATCCAAGTATCGAAAATGTATAAGTCGATCAACAAAAATAAATTACTCATAAATTCTGGTTTAAATAAGAAATATTGCTTATAATCATTTTTGATCTCTTATCTAGATTTTAAATTATTCTTTATTAAATTATATTATATATACATTATTATTTATTATTAGGTAATAAATATTACTAATTTATAACAAGATACAATGTCTCTTTATTGGTATTTATTTAGTAATGTGCGATCAATGAACTAAATTAAAGAAATAAAATAGATTTTTAGAGCGCCAATATTATTTATAAATAAGCAATAAAATAATCAAATGGTTGCTGTATATATATATATATGAATTGCTCTTAGTTAGCCGATTTGGCTAATTTTGGTCTCGAATTATTCGTGGAAGTCCAGGGAAGGTTTAAAAGTTACATAAATATGAAAATGCTCGGAATTGAATAAAAATAGCAATTTTGTTTTTTCTTTGATGTGTCCTCCGTCTGTCCGATTCCTTTTGTTTGTTTTAAGTGTATTTTATACAAAAGTTTAGGTCTTTTATTTATCGATTGAAGCACTACGAAGTCTGCCGGGTCAGCTAGTTTCCAACAAAAATTGCAACGATATACAATCATGAGCCATAACTAGAGATATTTGAGGTTATAAAAGTTAATTAAGTTCCGGCTATGCCGGTGTTCAATACCTTTTTTTTTCTCGGGCCGATGGCCGAACCTCGTACGAGGTCCCCGCACCTAGGGGGCGCTCGGGGTATGAGGGACTGGTCCGCGACTGCGAAACCGCGGGCCCGAGGATGTTTTCATGACCTTATCCACTAAACGACTCCCCTGCATTCTTCGCCCAAGCGTCCGATCCCCTCTGAGGTTAGAACCCGGGTGAGTTAAGGGGGTTACCGCGGTCAAAACTACAACCAGACTACAGCCAGTCTCCTCCGGCCCCGGCTGGACGGCGACGAATCGATGCGGAAAGGGAAAAGCTCTCCCTTTCTCGTTTCGCCGCCTCCTTCTGCGATATGGAGGACTGGCAGAAGTCGAGCATCGCCTTCCATAGTGTTCAATACCTGCAGGCCACTAATTATTCTCACGAAACACGTAAGACGTGTTCACGAAAAACTTGGATTAGAAGATGATGACGATGAAGGAAAAACATATTGTATAAAAATTCAACCCGCAAACTTCATAACTCTACGTAATAATAATTACTGGTGGTAGACCGATTATAATACTACATGGATAAATACTACAATGACCACTGGTGTTGTTTTTAATTACATATCCTTTATTCGTACATAACATGTTCTTTATTACATATCCTTTATTCTATTACTATTTGTAAGGAGCAGGGATACTTCTCACAAATAGGGTCTCCGTATAGAACCTCCAGTAGATAAATTCGTGAAGGTTGCGCTTAAAGGCTGAAATAAACCTTAAATAATCGAGAAAAATTGTGATTTCGTAAAACCATTTTCCATTTACCATTTAAACCATTATTACAATGCATACAATAGCTAAAATCATCAGTAAGCATTTAATGCAACGTGCATTTTACTAAGCATTGTATACATATTCCAGCTTAATATTGAAAAAATAATAGTTTAAAAAAACTAACAAAATACGCTTTTATAGAAAATCCAACAAAAAAAATAGAAAAAAAATTAATTTATTGTATTAAAAATAGTGTAAGAAAAAAGATTTTGTAAAAAAGCGTGGGGTGCTTTTCAGGATATTATCAAAATAATCTTTCTACTCATATCTGTTCATAAAATATTTATAGCTACTGATACCATGCACCACCCCACACTTTTTTTACAATAAATATTTTTTCTTACACTATTTTTAATTCAAATTTATTAAAATTTATTTTCTATTTTTTAGTTGGATTTTCTATAAAAGCGTATTTTGTTAGTTTTTTTAAACTACTATTAATTTTAATTTTTTTAGGCGAATTTCTATTTTTTCAATTTTTTTCATTTTTTTTTAAATATTGCATTGTCATTGGTACATGTATACCAACTTTCGAGTTAATCCGACGTTTTGAAGGCGGTCAAAATCATGTTCAAAGATTCCGTTACAAACATACCTACATACGTCTGAAGCTAATAAAAGCGTATTAAAAAAAACAATTCAATATTTGTTACTTAACGACATCTATTATTGAATAGACTTGTAAAAATTCAAATGTTTTCGAACGTGAATGAGCGCTAGTATCGCCTTAGTTCAAACTTTCACCGCTTGGCACATCACCTATTGACAAACGTCACAGTTGTGGCGCTAGTGTTCGGCGTTCGTTTGCATTATTTTACTGTATAATTATAGGTTAGAGAAAAATTAAAATCAATTCTGTTACAATTCAATCAAATGTGTAAATAAAGTTTGTGAAAATGGACTCAAGAAAAGAATCTTTAAGTACTTTAAAAATTTGTAGGTTTTGTCTTTCTCAAGATGAAACACTACTTACAAATTTATACGAAAAAAATCGAGCGCCAAAAAATGCTATAACTCTACAACTTAAAATTTTGTCCTGTGTTGCGATTGAGGTATGTGATTTATCTTTATTTGAATTTTGTAGAATCGTTTAATTTATTCTAGTATTTTTATAAATACGCCATCTGTAATACATTTTGTTTGTGTACAAAACTTATAAACGTCACAACAACAAAGCTTTGCTGAATAAAAATCGTGTCATGATTATTTTATTGACTGTATCGGTCAAACTACTTCTAAGTTGATCCAAAATTCAAAAAGATTTCTCATGCATATTTTGCTAAATAATTGAATTACCGCCACCTGGTGACTAGAAAGCTACATTCAACATAACAAACTATGTGAAATGGTACCTACTTAAAAACAGACAAAGTAATAATATCTTTTTATAATATGCAATGGCTATAAATACTTTAACAAATTTAATTAGATGTTTTATTTAGACACTAATAAAATTACTTTTGCTGTTTCAAAACTAAGGTATTCCAAACATCGGAAATAATATAATGAAAATAATAAACGCGATAATAACCCGTAAAAGTAGTTTTAATTTCAATATTTTTTTTAAAAAACAATTTACAGTGCCACTTCACACTACTATGATAAAAATAAAAATTATGTACTTATCATGTGTTTAATTTATTACCAAAACTAAATAAAAAAGATATTACATTTAAACCAAACAAAATTGTATATCCACAGGTTTTCCCTTCGGATAAAATGCCTCCATACATATGCACTCGCTGCAAGTTTTTCATGGACCTCAACTTTGAGTTCAAGAGAATCTGTCGGTCAGCTGATGAAAATATACTGCAGTTTATTCAGAATGGAACAACATTAGAATCCTTAAATTGGCCACCCTCTTTGAAAAAGGTTTTTAATTTTTTTATGTAATATAAAAAAGGAATATTCATAACTCAAGTACCACTTAAGTATTTATTAATTATAAAAAAAGATATGAATGAATACCTGCTTAATTTACTGTGTCCTAGATGTGCATTAAAATTAAGGAGGGGGAGGGGACTTTTGATATGATATATTAAAATGATCTCTGGAAATCACAATATAATTGAAGGAAATCTCATCAAAGTGTTTAGAAGTAGAATAAAAATGTTGATATTATCTACAATATTTCCTCTGCCTGAATCACCTATGACCAAAAAATTATAGTTTGTGTAATTACTGGTGGTAGGACGTCTTGTGAGTCGGTCAGTAAAGCAGTAATGTGTTTCGGTTTAATGGGCGCGGCGGCTATTGTACTGTTAAAATTGAGACCTTACAACTCATGTCTCCGTGGGTTGCGGCATTTACATTGTAGATTTATATGGGCTCCAGTAACCACTTAACACCAGGTGGGCTGCGAGCTCGTCCACTCACCTAAGCAATAAAAAAAAAAAAAATTGCAATAATGATTCTCATTTATTATTTATTTATTTATTTATTCAACTTAATGCACATAAGTACAATGGCGGACTTAATGCCTGAGGCATTCTCTACCAGTCAACCAAGGGTGGTGTAGAGAGTCCTGTGGTAGGTGCATACTTAATGTGAAACAACCAAACTACATTATACAATATACAAACACATACACGGTATATATATATATATATATATAATCACATAAACAATGTACACAATTTTATATCATGATAATAATATAAAATTTAAACATATATCTATATATAATCTCTATCATATACTCACATATTCACATACATATTCATATACACACTTAAACACAACTTAAAAAATAACAAATTTATCAGAGAAATAGAACCACATATACATATATATAGTACAAGAAAATAGTATATTGCACAGAACACATTACATTGCAGGTCAAATTGTTAAGTTTTTAAGTTTCTCCAGAAAAAGTTGGCGAACCTTTATTTTGAAAGTTAGGCGATCAGTGATCATCCTAACATTAAGAGGATTATCTGTCTAGTTATAATAGTTTCCACTTGGAGTGATGTTCTTTGTAGGAACACTATCTTGCCAGTAGTGCCCGTGTTGAGCTAAATTAAGCTGTTATTGTTATGGGTAAATTGTCAAAGTAGTGCAAGAGCATAGAGGAAATTATAGTTTGAAAGTCAATTGGTATTATATAATATGATATTGGTATTATATAATATGATAGTTATCATTACCTCTAGATTTACTGTATGCCATAATACCTATTTGTATAATATTGAAGAAAGATAGTTTAGAATATAAATTCCAATAAATTCCAAAATAAACCAAATACTGGCATCCCTCATAAATATGGTACTTGTAAAACACCATTTCGATATTACATGGTACAAGAATTGAGAATAATGATTATTGTAACGTGGTTTTAATATAACAGATTTTTTTTAAATTTTACTTTCGATGAAGATATAATTTTTCCATGAATTGAGTTCAATAAATAAAATCCCCAATTTTATGTTACTGAAAAATCTCATTGGATTTTGAGAAGTGAAAGTAAAAGTGTGGGTATGGTTTTGTTCTTTGTAATTTTTATTTTTTTTTATTTTGGAAAGTACGTATAGTGAAAAATTAAAAAAGACAATAATAGCCTTTTTTACAAATTTATTTTATATTTATAACAAAAATTTATTTCACTTGAAGAAAAAACTGGAATTTTAAATCATATAAATTGTAAAGAAAGGCCAAATACGTTTCATATAACACCATTTCGGTATATTATAACACAAGAAAAGACCTCGATACTACATGGTTCGAATTAACCGTATTATATGAGAGATGCCTGTATTGTTGACATTCCCATGTCTTAGAATTGTGGCATCATGAGAAGCAAGTCTGTCATAGTAAAAAACACTTAGATTGGTGAAGTCCATCTACGAACAGTGCTTATTAAACACATTATTATGTTTGCTTTTGTAAATTAGTTTAGTTTGCTACAAAAGTTTAATTTTTTTAGATTTTCCAATTGAAAAGTAAAGGTAAAGTTCCAGCTGAAGTTCCTGTCATGAAAACTGTAATAGAAGGCGGTGCTACAGTACAGGTATCAACTCAAGATCTCTCTGACACCGATATGGAGGATGACGAGAATGTCTACAATATAAAGGTTAAGAAGACAGAACTTTTGTTTGAAATTTTATAAACTTGATTGAAATAATAATAATAAAAACCTCATGTTCACTAGCAGCAAGATAGTCCAGTGCTTTAAAATCTTTCATAAAAGGCTCTAAAGCCACCACACTGTACAGCAGCTGCCAAATTTTATTATAATAATGTCCTTATATCTGTTGTATATAATGTGCTTATAGCAGCTATATAGCTGCTTGTAATAAAAAAGAGTATAATCTGTGGCCAATTTTGATTATACTTCATAAAAGGCATACAGCATTTTTTTTTTTACTATTTTCAGATAGGTGACGGTCCTGATGATGAAAGCAACAGTGCCCGGATTAAAGTGATCACCACTGACAATTCTAAAGAAAAAACTAAATCTTCTAACAAAGGTAGACTTATTTTCATATTCGAGAAACAAAAAGAAAATCTGAACCTGGTAAATTTCTTGAACTCTCAGAACTGGACCATTTCTTTTTGGGCTCTCAAACTTACAATATTTGCGTGTGTTCATAGCTTTGTTTCATTATAGTTGTGTTTTATAAATATAAAATGCATGTTTAAACAATTTGAAAGCTAAAAGATAAGCTTTTTATTTTAAAATAGTTAAAAATAAATGTATAAACCAAAATCAATGTTTATTATAATTTTACAGCTAATTTAATTTATTAAAAGGTAAGTTTATAGTCTAGATCAGCAACTCTCAACCAGTGAGTGCATTGCGACATATTGGTGTGTTGCAAGCTCTAGTCAAGTTTGTCGCGAGATTTTCAATTATGATATTTTTATGTGACCCAGGGTGTTGAATCTCTGGGGTGCATACAACTGTTTACTAGATTTTAACTGTACAACTATATTTGGTACATTAATCTTAAATAAGTTAATAAATGATCCTGCCTTCACACTTATACTAGGACTTTGAAAATGTTTGCATCTAAGGATATAAGAGTGTCACGAATTTATAGAGCATGTTAGTGCGTCACTGAGTAACCAAAGTTGAGAACCGCTGGTCTAGACTACAAAATATAAGTAATTATGATTTGCAATAAATATCATGCACGACAGTTTTTTTTTCTATCTGGTTAGTGATGTTATTATGATTTTCTGTACTTATTCGTTTTTATTGTTAAATAATGGTGTTTTTTGTTGTTGTCACATTACGTTGCTGAAATTCTGTGTATGTACAAGTAGCGGGCATATTATTTAAGTACACCTAATATAATATTAGATACACGGCCGCCTTGAAAATGATGGGAAATAACACTATTATATTTTTTATATTTGGACCCATACATGCTTGATTTTTTAAGCTTTGTGGTATATAAGGGTTGTGGCGGATTGTTGAACCTTTTCTTGGAGATCTGATTAGCTCGATCGCACTATATTGGCAAGATGTGGAGATATCTGTTTTATCTTTTACGCACAAAGTAATATTGCAGGTTGATGATTAGCTCACGGTTTTTACATTTGAATGTTTGTTCACGTTTCCGTATGAATGCACCAAACTTAAACTTAGTCATGAGAAAAATAAAAATAAGACACCTGAGATTTTTTAAACAATAATACTTATTTTTTTATTATTATTTTTTTAGCTTAGATGGGTGGACGAGCTCACAGCCCACCTGGTGTTAAGTGGTTACTGGAGCCCATAGACATCCACAACATAAATGCGCCACCCACCTTGAGATATAAGTTCTAAGGTCTCACGTATAGTTAGAACGGCTGCCCCACCCTTCAAACCGAAACGCATTACTGCTTCACGGCAGAAATAGGTAGAATGGTGGTACCCACCCGCGCGGAATCACAAGAGGTCCTACCACCAGTAATTACGCAAATTATAATTTTGTTGCTTAATAAATTTTGCAAATTATAATTTTGTTGCAAATTATAATTAGTTGGGAAAATATATTTTTTTGCCCAAGTAAGTTAATTAAATGTAACTTCAAAACTACATTCTACTTTTGATTATGACCTATCAGAAACCCATTCTCTCGACGGCCGAAATAGTTTGTCCTACGACCTCTTGTTACTTTTAAGCAATGCCGTGTGAATCATGTTTCCTTTCCGGTCATCGTCCTCGTCGTACCCGTCGCTTGCGACGAAGGGCTGCACTTTCTCGCCGGATCTTCTCAGTGGGTCGCGTTTCCGATCCGGTGGTAGATTCTGCGAAGCACTACTCTTGCTAGGATCAGTGTTAGCACCACTCCGGTTTGAGCCCCGTGTGCTCACCTACACGTTAGGGTGAAACTGATATAGCCTCTCAAGGCTATCAGCATAGGTAGAAAAAAAAAGTTTTCTTATCAGAAATTCCGTGTCAAAATTCCGAATGTGCGCTCTTCATAAAAATGCTCTACTCAACATATGTACACATTAGTAAAACAAGTTTTACAGTTTAATGTCGCATTTTTCATTATATAGCTATTTTTACTTTCATTATATTATTTTCGACATTTCGAATACTTAAAAGTTTTCGTGGTCACGAACGACGTAAGCTGTTATTCGTTGACAGTTGAGTATTGTGCTAACCGTGTTGTCTTAAAAATAGTTTTAAATCGATATATACCTCGCGTAAACCGAAGAAAATACTAGCATACAAATTGTAAAACGCGACTTGTATGTTTTGAAATGTTGTAAAAAATTGTTATTAGGAATTTCCGATACAAAAATCTCATCAAAGTAAGCATAAGCAATTTTACTCCCTTCGATAGCATTTAAATATTGGGTAGATTAAAAAAAAAACATGTCTTTCCAATAATAAAAAAACAGGTTTAAAAAAAAAGTATTGTATTCGTGCAGTTATTTCTGTGAAGTGTCAGCATTAATTCTCATTACATCAGTGCGTTCGAGATGTGATACAGATTATGAGGAGATTGACATAGCCCTACACAAATCGCCAGCGAGCGATGACGCGTGCTGGCCCTGTGATGAATGCGACAGCACTTTTCCTCTCCAGCAATTGTTTGAGCTACATAAAATGACGAAACACCGACCGAGAACGGAAACGTGCAACGAGTGCAATGCGTAAGTTTTTTATTTTTTTTATTTGTACTTTCCGACTTTCAGTATTTGTGCCAGAGATCACTGAAAGATGTTAACGAAAATTGTACGTTTGAATAGCTATAGATTTTTAATAAAAAGAAAACAACGATATTTCCTATAGAAAACTGTAATAATATTAAAGATGAAAATTGCAATGTCAGACAGATCGGGGACAATGAACAAACTATTACTTTCTTCAAGCTTAGAAGCGAGAGTCTAACACACAAAAATATAAAACAGTAAATAAATACAAATTATGTGCTTTATTAGCATACGCTGAGAAAATTCAAGATTTTAACTATTTTCAATGACACTGATGAACGAGCTCACAGCCCACCTAACATACAGTGGTATCCGGAGTCCAAAGACAAAGTGAATATTATCACTCATTTTTAAAAATGAGGTCAGAGTTTCAGTTATATTTTTCGGCCATATGTGTATTGAATACAACAAGATGGTAACTAAAAGATTACAAGAAAAACTTATTATTATTTTCAGAAAATTTTTCAACAAATACGATTTGTCCGTACATCAGCTTCGCCATTCGAATGAAATGTCGTTTGAATGCATTGCGTGCGATAAAAAGTTCAAACGACAAATTCTATTAAAAAGACATGAAAAGGTACGCACCAATATTTACGAATTAAGATTTAGTCATATAATTGATAATATTTATTTATATATTTTTATATGTATATATATTTATTTAAGTACGAATATATGCATAGATTTCGGTACCTAATATCACTATAACACTACACCTACCAAGGTTCATCTCTGCACTCCTCTAAGCTAGACTGGTAGAGAATGCCTATGGCATTAAGTCCGCCTTTATACTGTCTAATATATAAAGTTATAAATAAAGAAATAAAAATTTGAAAATAGTAAATTTACATGTTTAAAAACCAAATGTTAATTTATATAAAAATACGTATAATATTATATAACTATCCCAATGAAAGCCTAATGCGTGTCGTAACATTTAAGTGCATTATTGTCCATTTTTAACTTTAACTAATAACAGCTACGCACTGAACAGATGCGTGAGGCGTATGCCCAAAAGTGATTCACAAGCTAATAACATGATTTTTTATTTCAATGCATCAGAGATAGATGTTATCTTTAAAACAATTTTTTTTTCAGTTGGTACACCCAGATTTACCTCAGCAGTCATGTCCTAGTTGTCCAGCCAGTTTCTTATCGATAGAGGAATTGGAGACGCATCAGCGAAAACATGCCCATGCTCAAGCCCGACCATTTTTATGCACAATATGTGATAAAAGGTAAATAACATTTTGCGCCTAGATTCCAATTTACACTTTGGTGCGGACCTCGAGCTCGTGGTGCGTCTGATGATTACCTGCGAATAAAGAAAGACATGATAACTTGGCTCGTTGTAAGGCTCAAGCTCCCAAGTGACAATTATAATGAAATATATTACTGGTGGTAGGACCTTGTGAGTCCGCACGGGTAGGTACCACCACCCTGCCTATTTCTGCCGTGAAGCAGTGATGCGTTTCGGTTTGAAGGGTGGGGCAGCCGTTGTAATTATACTGAGACCTTAGAGCTTATATCTCAAGGTGTGTGGCGCATTTACATTGTAGATGTCTTTGAGTTTCAGTAACCACTTAACACCAGGTGGGCTGTGAGCTCGTCCACCCATCTAAGCAATAAAAAAATATATATATCTATATAAACCATGAAAAACGAACCCTCACTCCTCACTGAATTTTATTTTATATTTCCAATAAATAGCTTAGCGAAAAGTATATTTTGCGTTATATTGTTACAAGAAAAAATTTTGAAATTAAAAAAAAAATGTTCCTAGAGAATACCGTAATGTTTGTTGTAATACTTGACCCGGTTAATGGATTATTTACCCTTTGCAGGTTCCCAGAGAAATCTACTCTACAACGCCACATAGACGCGGTTCATAATGCAAAGCAAACATTCAGCTGCGAATATTGTCCACAGCGTGAGTCCGCAGGAAGACTTACGAAGATTTACTAATGTTATATTTAAGTGAAAGCTATGAACAAACGCAAATTGCACTTCTATTGGAAAACCTATACGCAAATAAATGAGTTTCCTTTTTCTGTTCAGGTTATTCGTCCATAACTAAATTGACGAGGCACGTGCGGACCCATGCCGGTCAGAGGTCGTATCCTTGCAAATTCTGCAACAAGAGCTTTGTAAAATCGCACCATTATACTAGGTAACGCAATTATTATTTTTTTACTTAAAATAAGTACAACAAATTCCATAGCACGTGAAATGAAAGTTTATTTAAAAAATTAAATCAATATTAAAAACTTAATTAGACCATACAACACAAGGTCTCGTAACATCACCAACCGTTATGATTGGAAATTTGAAAATATCAATATAACCATAAAATAAAGTTATTATTGTTTACATTTATATCTGAATTTTAAAAATCGTAACTATAACTCCGAATCAATATATCAGGTAGCGTGCAGCTGCTATATTGTGTCCTGTTCTACCACACGAACTTCGGACGTTCTACTTCCTCTCTCGCACTTATCAAATGGCTAAAACTCTAAAAGCTTTTAGCTAGGCAATAGTACTTTAAGTATGATTTTTTGCAGGCAAGTCTATATCTGACATTTGATATAACTCTCGATAAGTTAGCAGATCGATGGAGTCACCTATATTCACTTACCTGTTCACAACTGCTTGCCAGGTAGCCATACACAGAAATGAATAGGCAATAGTCTAGTCAACAAGTTCAAAAACGTGTTAAATAGACATAAAGCTCCTAAAAATATGTACGATAGCTCATTGGATGCGGAATGATGTCTACAAAAATGTTTTTAAGGGCTTATTAGCACATAAAAAATTGCGATTGTTATAAACAAAATAAGATTAAAAAAAAAAAGAATTTGGTTTTTCCTTAATAATTTCTAAAATAATGATATTTAAGGAATCTTGAAAAAATATCCTGAAAGAGGAGGAAATTTCCAATTAAAAAGTCCCAACTCCCGGATTTCTATCTATTATTTATAAAAAAATTTTAACGCTGAAAATAGCGCTCCGCGAGGTCGTTACGGCATAGGCGCGCCGTCTAAAAAGCCGGTATATCACCTAAAATAATTTTTTTATAGTATTAAATAACAATTTAAAAATTTGAATAAATTATGGTGTAATCTAAACACTTGAATGAAAATAACCTCGGTGAAAAAAAAAAATTATATCGATTTTTCAAAAATTTACACCATTGTTAATTAACTAACTTTTTTCCAATCTCTGTTTTTATAAATTACGGTATAAAAGTTTCAATAATTCATCTATAAATTTTTCCCGTCGTGGAGCTCTTATCATTTAAGTACTTAATAAAGTAATGCAAAAAAAAATTTTAATCTTTATTATTTTGATAATTATAATTTTTTTTAATTAACAAAAATTAAATTTCTAAAAAATGATATGAAAAAAAGTTTTTTTCCGTAATATCTTAATATTGCTGTTTTTGCATCTACCATAGGTATTAATTAACATAAAAAAAAAAACGCTATTTGTTAAGAAATTGTTTATAAACAAATAGACTATTTTGGGATTTTTTAAAAAAAAATTTTTACCGTCTTATTGTATAGGTGAAATAATGATTTTTTTTCTTAAATAAATGTTTTAATTGTTTAAAATCGTTTTTTTCATATTTCAATTGTTTAAATAATTAGTTAAGAATTTTTTTTTTTTTTAAATCATCATTGACTCTTTTCAGCGGATTAACAAATAAATACATTTTTTTATAAATAATTTCATTGTTTATTAACTTAACAATTTGTTATAAAAAATTAATATTAATCGTTATATTTTTTTTCGAAAATTACAAAAAATAACAAAAACAACCATACATAACAAAATATAGAAAAAAAAATTTTGTATTTTTTACAGCATTTTTAGATATTATATGATAATGAAATTACAGCCGTTACATAATTTGTCAAGTTATAAATTGTTATAACTTTTAAACTATAAGAGATACGGTAAAGGACACTCAGGTCATTTTTATAAAGGATTTATTTATCTTTAAAATAAATTCAAAATCGATCCTGTAATTATTGTTTATCAGGGTTGGGACTTTTTAATTGGAAATTTCTTCCTCTTTCAGGATCTTTTTTCAAAATTCCTTAAATATCATTATTTTAGAAATTATTAAGGAAAAACCAAATTCCTTTTTTTTTAAATCTTATTTTGTTTATAACAATCGCAATTTTTTATGTGCTAATAAGCCCTTAAAAAACATTTTTGTAGACATCATTCCACATCCAATGAGCTATCGTACATATTTTTAGGAGCTTTATGTCTATTTAACACGTTTTTGAACTTGTTGACTAGACTACAAGCTTACCTAGGCATATTCTGTGTGTTAAAAACTAACAGTGAAATAAAATTCATTTGGATGTCAAAAGAATGAAAGTGATAAAAAATCGATTAAAGTTAATTTAATTAAAAATAGCCATGAGCACTTTTAGATAGGCATATTTGTTTATAATATATATTTGAAAAAAAAATACGTCTCATCTGGCTATCAGATCGGTGAAGGTCGATCTCTTACGGCTCTTAGAGCATATGGATTGTGAAGGATTGAGTGGGTTGCAGACACCTGCGCGCGAAGCACGCGTCGCAGAGCGCGAGCCGCGCCGAGCCCGAGGAGCAGTTCCGCTGCGAGCAGTGCGACGACGCGTTCTCGACGCAGGACGACCTCATCTACCACTCCGCCATACACGCCACGCAGAACCTCATCTGTCCGCTCTGCCAGGAGAAGTTCGACGACGTCGACGCCGTCACTGCGCACATCAAGTCGCACGTCAACGGTGAGACTACGCGCTCATTTATTATTATTAACTATTCAAACTCAAAAAACCTCGTTTTTTTATTGCTTAGATGGTTTTTTTGCCCTTGTAGGCAGACGAGCACACGGCCCACCTGATGGTGAGTGGTTACCGTCGCCCATGGACTTCAGCAATGCCAGGGGCACAGCCAAGCCGCTGCCTACCGCTAAATCTGTTACTTAGTTTGCTACTGCCTATCGCCTGCGGACGAGCTCACAGCCCACCTGGTGTTAAGTTGTTACTGGAGTCCATAGACATCTACAACGTAAATGCGCTATCCACCTTGTATCCTTTAAGTCTCAAGTATAATTACAACGGCTGTCCCACCTTTTAGACCGAAACGCGTTACTGCTTCACGGCAGAAACAGGCAGGTCGGTGGTACCTACCCGCGCGGAATCACAAGAGGTCCTAAATATAAAATTATAAAGTTTAGATTTTCAGAAAATTTTACAGGAATGCTTGCAAATACAAACCATATGTGTAACTAACTGTTTATTTTGGATAACAAAATCGTTTAATTTCTTCCATTCCATTATTGGTTCAATTTGAAATTAACAAGTGTTATAGTAAGAACCTAAAAAGTACCACTCGTAGTTGTACTGGTAGGACGTTTTGAATTCCCGCACGCGTAGATGTCAGTCAGGGTAGTCCTGCCTTTTGGCTCGTAATCAGCATAATCGTGTGTTCCTGTTTGAAGGAATAGACAATGTACTATAAATAAAACTTCGACCTCATGTCTCAAGAGCTCACAGTAAGACGACAATTATGTTGTGATATTTCTCAGCTCCTGTATACACTACACTGGATAAGCCATCAGCTCACTCACTCATCTAGTGGAAAAAATTTGAAAAATGCGTTTATTTTAACCACTAATAAATTCAAAATTCTAATTAAACATCCCAACTGTTCCAAATACAAATCATGATGCCTACGTCTATAATGAAAATATATTATTGTATTTCAGGATTAGAATTCATGTGTGATTATTGTGAATTAATATTCACCGAAAGAGAAAAACTTGATAACCACGTGGCAACGGTGCACGATGAAGAAATCATTAGTGAGGTAATTTAATGCTTTAATTAATTATAGCGTGATGACTTAAAATAATAAAAGTATAACTATGGATTAGATATAATAATAGTATAAAAGATATGTAGTAATTTTATCATTAACAGGTTGGGCAAGACGATTCCTCAATTGAAATGGACGCAGAAGATGCAGAAGAAGAAGAAGACGATGACAACCCTATAAATTGTACGTAATTTATAATCTACCAAAAAAAAAGAAGATAAACACATAAAGTTGTTTAATTAATTATTGCAGTCACTAAATAATTTGTTGATTTAAGATCTTTATAATTTGATTACAGTGACCGAGGAGAACGGTGAAATGGTCGTGGAAATTAAGAAAGCTGAGAATTTTATGGTAATTTGACTTTAACTAAAGTTACAATGTTGAGTTTCAACGTTCATAAAATGTTTAATTTTTTTTTAATATATTTCAGCTTGATACCTACAAAGGTGAGGCCGATCCGGGAGTCACAGTGGACAACACAGAACACAATTCTGAAGGTAATGGATGTTAACTAACAAATTACTCATTTTCTTTTATTTTGCTGAAACCGAAATAGTATGCCTGTCTGCACTGTAGCTCAATATAAAATTACTAGCGACCCGCCCTCGCTTCGCTTCGGAAACTGTAATTTATTATTGATTTCTCCACTATTTAATGGATGTTATTATACATACAAACCTTCCTCCTCAATCACTCTATTTATTAAAAAAAAACCGCATCAAAATCCGTTGCCTAGTTGTAAAGATTTAAGTATACATAGGGATAGAGAAAGCGACTTTGTTTTATACTACGTAGTGATGTTCTAATATTTATTTGAAATTTGCAATTCAGAAAACCTACACAAAATAAATGTTTGCGTAGTGTCACTAAAGCAAACTTTACGACGGCGACAGCTATCATAGAACATAATATATAATCAAAAACCTGAATGGCGCTAGCGTCATCTTCAAACATGCCTCATACAAGCACAACAAATTCACGAGGACATTTGGATCGTCTGTCCACCGAGCAACATTACCCGCTTGTCGGAAGATCATCCCCGAGGCTTTTATCCTAATCCTATACATATTATCCTTTTTACTGGTGGTAAGACCACTTGTGAATTCGCACGGGTAGGTATCACCGCCCTGCCTACTTCTGCCGTGGAGCACTATTGCCTTTCGGTTTGAAGGGTGGAGCAGCCGTTGTAACTATACTGAGACCTTAGAACTTATATTTCAAGGTGGGTGGCGCATTTACGTTGCAGATGTCTATGGGCTCCAGTAATCACTAACACACCAGGTGGGCTGTGAGCTCGTCCACCCATTTACGCAATAAAAAAAAAGAAAATATTACTACTATCTTAATGAGCAATTTTGATCTATAATGACGAAAGTGACAATTTGTAGGTATGAAAAAATGAACTTTACCAAAACCAACATGAAAACCAAGATTGCATAATGGGAATATGAACTTAATTTAATAAATTTAAAGTCATAAATAAATAAAAATGAATTCCATGTTTTCATTATTTTAGCTTGAAGTCCAGTGCTCAAGATGACGTAGAGAGCAGTGCTACAAAGTAACTCTCGTTGTATCTGTTAACGTGAATGTTGACGTTTCGTGCTGGCTATAAAATAAAAATAAACTTGTTACAGATTCAGAAATAGAGATGACTTTCACAGACATGTCCAGAGTGGATCCTGTAACTGGTCCTATTAAAGATGAATTGTCTGAGAAGCAACCCAGTCCGCCTTCCGCGGAGCCAGTCACATTGAAGTTAAACGAGCAATCTACTGAAAAATGTGAAAGCCAAGTAAGAGTTTGGAACTTTATCTTGATAACAAAAAACCACGATGTTCAATATTGTTGTTAAAATAACATTAAAAAATAATAGTTTTAAAAAAACTAAAAAACAAGCTTTGTTCAACTCAAGCAATTCAACTAAAAAAAAAGAAAATAAATTTTAATAAATTTAAGTTGAAAATAGTGTAAAATATATTTTATTATAAAAAAAGCGTGGGGTGCATGGTGTTATTAGTTATAAATATTTTTCTGACAGATATGAGTAGAAAAATTATTATTTCAATAATATCTTAAAAAGCACCCTACGCTTTAAAATAAAATATATTTTACACTATTCTTAAAATTTATTTTCTATTATTAAGTTGAATTTTATATAAGGCGTGTTTTTTAGTTTTTTTAAAACTATTATATATTTTTCATTTTTTAGTAAAATTTTCTATAAAAGCGTATTTTTAAAACTATTAAGTACTTTAACATAAATTCCTGCCTTATCGACTATAGATAAAAATTATATAAATTGGCAAAAATCCTATTTTGCAAATTGAATAATAGAATAATCTTATCAAATTAGTGTATTGTCGTTGGTCCTCGATAAATCGAGAAAGTTTGAATGAAATCTGGCCGTTTAAATTGGGGCAAAATCGCGTCTAAAAGAGTCAGTTACAAACATCCAAACATACATACAAGTGTAGCTAATATAAAGCGTGTAAAAACTATTTCGAATCAATCAATGTGCATTTTGGGATTTTTTTGTTTTCTTTCCGACATTAGAGGAGCTAAATAGTGGATGTCAC
Organism: Bombyx mandarina; assembly: GCF_030267445.1. NCBI lineage: Eukaryota > Metazoa > Arthropoda > Insecta > Lepidoptera > Bombycidae > Bombyx > Bombyx mandarina. The sequence continues at coordinate 9,494,841 of NC_143221.1, forward strand.
GACCTCACTTAATACATCATTAAGATGAAATTGATAGTAATCATATCATCACCCATACATATATATAAAACGAAAAACTTTGTATATTGAGTAATGTAATGTCAATAGACTATGATATTAATTTTTAAGGTAGTTTAATAACATAAAAGTACATATTATTATCAGCAACAAGCTTCGTCAAAAAGTACAATACTTACTTTCAGCTTCAAGCGTCGTCATAAGTAACAAGTAGACTATTTGTATTCCTGTGCGATTAAAATAATGTATTAAAAAAATTATATTACTTGGAACGTCAATTTTAAATTTGATTTTATGACTGAAAATAATTGAAAGTTTATTTTAACCTAACGGCGAATTTTTCTTGTAGAAACAATTTTCAGGTTATAAAAAGTACCTATTTAGGATGTTACGTTATAGATATATAAGTATAAGTCGTTGATCGACTTTCAAATTTGAAGGTCACACGTCATCGCACAGTTTGATTGAGACTTCAATCTCATGTCTCAGCTGAATAACTCCAATAACTTTGTGATATCTATGGGCTGCCGTAACTACTTAACGTCAAATGCTTGTATATAATTAATTTAAATAATTTCTCTATAACATATAATTTCAGACGGCGAGCATACTTCGCAAGGCGGAAGAAGTAAAGAGAAAAACACAGTCAAAGATAGACGCTCGTGAGTACATTGCATTAACTATATTCAAACTAAATAAGCCATATATGGATGACTTTAGATGATTGCTTGTAACGATTATAGGGAATAATGCACCTATAATAAGCAGAAGATATATTTGTTGATTTGCTAAGTTGCCCTAACACCAACCGCGTCACACGAAATTGTTCAACCCAACTTTTAATCGACATAGACTCCAACAACGAAACAGCAAAAATATTTAACATTATAATTATCTAGAGAATAACTTGTCAGGACAAGTTTATAGGATTTTTTTAAAAATATGTCCTAATAATTTTTCATACAAGCAATTAAAGGGACACGCAACGTGACTTGGGTTCAATAATGTTAAATTCAAATTTTCACATGTATTTTTTACTATGAAACTAATTATCAATGTACTTAAAGTAAATGACAATTATTTGCGTTCGAACTACATAAGACAGCCATATAAGACAATCCTATAAAAAATCCAGTTATAAATTGATAACAAACAACTATAAAAAAATGTTCAATGAATACTTTTCAGCTCAAGAAAAGAAAGATAAACCAAATAACAATAACAAAGTTGAAAGCAGTACGCCCGTAGGCGCCAGTGACAAATCACTACGATTGCTGGAAAAGGAATTACAAGATCTTAAACGGGTATGTGTTTTACGATATTCAAAGTCGCTAATCTGATTTACTTCTCTCTGTGCTACCCAGCACAGGGTTTCCCAGACCGTCGTACTGATTTTAATAAAAACTTTAAAATATCGTGACATTTTTTGTCCACACAGACAAACACGAGATCAGAACCATTTAAAACATCAACGAAATCCTTAGAATCTTTAAGAAGTAGACGACCGCAAATTCACACTTCAACTCCAAAAACGAGGTAAACAATTGTATCATTGGATTAATTTACGTATTTCTGGATCACTTTTTTCATTTGGATTTCTTTTGATGTGAAACATCTATAGCCGCACGTAAAACCGATTTCTGGCGTGGCGACGCATGCCGTGGCGACGCGTCGCCATGCGCAATCGACTGTGCTATTCTCTCCCACTCGATCCGGCGTTAAGCCATCTCTCTCGCTACACTGAGCTCGGATACCTGTAGTGTATACTCCGTAATGTATACAGTGTTGTTTACTACAGTACACATAACCTGTGTTTTACTTGAAAACAAATTATTTTTTCGTAATATTTTTTATCATTATGACATATTTAGTTCCTATCATAATCTGTTCTTTTCTGCATATTACTTTTACAAAATAATGTCGATGTTTCATATCTGCCAGGCGTCCCGTGACGGCTCACATTTTTATTTTCATTTGAAATTGTTATCTGACTTTAACAGCATTTCCTGTTTTTGTATGTAACACAAGCGTATATACTTTCGCGGAAATTCGAGACTATATTAGACGTTTAATATATATATTTTCGAATCGGATATGAAATCTGTTATTGTCAGTGTTAAAAGAATCTGAGACCCGGCATTCGAATACTCATAGACACATTTTCTCAGCAAATTCTTGATTTTTTATATATTAATCATGGATTTTACTGTTCGAATGAATATGCATTCCATCTCATTTTCATACTACAGACCGGCCGATGAAAAGAAGCCTCAACTGGTGCAATCTAAATTGACTCTGATCGATAAGAAAATCCAAGAGAAACGAGCTTTGACAAAAGAAAACAAAGAACCAAAGGAAGCCAAGGATATAAAAAATAACTCGAATGTTAAAGACGAGAAGGAAGTAAAAGAGGTGATTAAAGATAAGGTACATATTAATAAAAATGTTGCTAAAAATGCATGTAATGTGTATATAAGGCTTTTCTATTTAATTTACTATGAATTATAGATGGGAATTGTAGTTGAAACAAATATGGCGTTGCTCTGAAAACAGAGATTTTATTATTTTAATAACTTACTATTACAACTTAATAACATACACAACAGTAATAAACAGTACATTCACATTATAGGTATCTCACCTGAAAACATAGAAACGACATTTAAAGTCCACCACTCTCAATTCCCTAAAATAATTATCTAATTTAATTTATAACAATATGCCCGAACATGGTAGATGTCAAACCTTCATTAACAACGCATGTCACCATTGTCGACAGCGCCATCTATATAAGTACACAGGATCTATAGAGCGCTGTACAAATGTACTATAAAGAAATTTAATGTAGTTTCTTTACATCTATATTACAAGTGTCGTATTTTTACAATGAAACTTTATGTTCGTACTTTATAAAATAATTTCAGGCTGGATCTAAAAATGGCACAAGTGAAAAACGTGAAGACGGACCCGTCCGACGATCAGCTCGACCTTCTAAAATCAGGGACTACGCTAAAATGATCCGAGATAAGTACGTGTTAATCTTCTATCTTCTATATATATAAAAATGAATTGCTGTTTGTTAATCTCGCTAAAACTCGAGAACGGCTGGACCGATTTGGCTAATTTTGGTCTTGAATTATTTGTGGAATCCTAGAAAAGGTTTATAAATATGAAAATGCTCGGAATTAAATAAAAATAATAATTTTGTTTTTCCTTTGATGTGTCCCCCGTCGGACGAATTCCTTGTGTTTGTTTTAAGTTTATTTTATACAAAAGTTTAGGTCTTTTATTTATCTATTGAGGCACTACGAAGTCTGCCGGGTCAGCTAGTATAAATACAAATAGTGTTAAGTAAATATTCGTGTAGGTTTGGAGTAATACTTAGATTATCAAATATTAGTAAACAAAAATAACAGAAGAAAATATTTTTGTTAAGTGTACGTAAACTTCACGAATACGAAGATATCTTCGCTATTATCCGTTTTACAATTTTACCATTTTGCAATCTGTAAAGGCGATAATCGCTTGAAAGTTGAAAGTCCTCTCATAATCATATTGCAATCGCATTCGATATTTTTACCTAATTATAATTCATTAAAACTTTGCTCTTAATATAATATAAGCCGGAAACCTCACCTAGAGTGCCAAATATTCAATTACATCTGATAGACGACACTACGAAACCAAACCTACAAAAGATATACTATTCATTCATATTCATTAAGAATGTCCTACCTAGCTTGTTCGTTATTATGGACCAAGACTTCAATAATATGCTTATGTTACAGTTCTCAAAATTCAGACTTTTCTAATGAAGATTCTGACAACGATGATTCCGATGATAACGAGTTCAAGGAAACTGAGATACCTCCCGAGGTATGATCTTTAACTTGCATTCACAATTTACCGACAACATAATCATTTGATTTATTAGTTCTTAGATTATTGGCTAATGTGGCAAATAAATACACGTCTTATAATACTGAAAGCATGTATACATTAATTAATATTTATTTATATTTAGTCAATAAAATAGTGTACATAAATAATAGACGTGTTTCCAGCTATTGTACGTATAGTACGAAATGTTTCGATATTTATTTATATTTATTCTATAAAATAGTGTGCATAAATAATAGACGTGTTTCCAGCCAAATTTTGTGATCACTACCAAAATATGTGTTAAATTAAAGTTAACACGTTTAATATAAATGGTTTTTTTTTATCCTACCTATGCTGATAGCCTTGAGAGGCTATTTCAGCTTCGCCCTAACGTTTGTAGGTGAGCTTGCGGGGCTCAAACCGGAGAGCTGCTAACACTGACCCTAGCAAGAGCAGTGCTTCGCAGAATCTACCACCGGATCGGAAACGCGACCCACTGAGAAGATCAGGCGAGAAACTCAGTGGGCTGTGTCTATGGGTTAGTTAGCTCGTCGAGCCCTTTGTCGCAAGCGACGGGTTCGACGAGAATGGTGACCGGATAAATGGCTCGAATCATGTTTTAATACAATTTATTAATTTTATTTATGTGTTGTTATGAAACCACTTATGCCAAATTTTATTTATTGTAAACATCAATGGACAGCTTGTATACATTTTACTAAACTGACATGATATGGAGCATTACAATTGAATACAATGTATTTTCACGTGGCTGAAATATATTGTCTGGGACTCCAAAAATGTATCTTGGAAAACTAGGTACTTAAAAATTGTTACACATTTTAGACCCGTATGAAGCAACGAAGAGCCAGTGTGAAGCCAGTGGTAGTCGCAAAACAAGCTCAAACCTCTTCTGAACCGACACCCACGCCGCCCAGGAAAAGGGGAAGACCACGTAAAGACTCAAAATTGTAAGTCTTGATTTATCTCCAACTCTTAACACTTTGCAAGTTAATGTGTTGAATGCTTTTTTTTTAAGGAGTTAATAACGCCTTTATTAGCCATTCGTAACGTGACTATATACAGATACCCATATAATTAAAAGTTATAGTGGGTAGTAGAAGCAAAGAAAAACAAACAAGAATAAAGACTTAAATTCGTATTAAATGCAATTGAATTACGGCATATCTTTTTAACTGTGTCTTTTTGTTTCTGATGAGAAGCTGCGGCTGTGGAACCGAAATTAAATAGAGTTACGAACTTCAGATGTATCAAAATTGTCACTATGTCTGTAGTTAAAGCAAAATAATATAGAGACCAATGATTTATAGGCCCCCAAAAATGAAGAAAGAAGATAAAGCAGAAACCAAAATTGAACAAGTAAATTTGGAAAAATCTCAAAAAGATAGTGATAGCAACAAACTTGATAAAGTAACATCAGAAAAAGAGGATGGAAGCAAATCTGACCTAACGGACAGTGTAAGTAATTAACTCAATTACAGTGTATTCAATATTTTCGTTAAATTGCAAACGACGGCGTGCGTGCCAACATGCGCCACTAACAGAGGCTCCATTTCTGTTTTGTTGGTAGCATTTTTTCTTTAGTGGGCAACTTCATTTCTGTTAATTTTGTATCACGGTGCGCGCGCATCGTAAAATTTCGATCTCATCAATTTTTCATAACGCGCCTAAAGAAGTATAACTTAAAAAAAAAGGAATTAATATGAAACTGTCGTGTACGTATTGTGGACGACGCTTTATCATTGCATCACAAATTTGTACATTTTAGAGATAAAGCTATAGATTGTTATTTGTAATGTTTAAAAAAAATTAGTTTAAAAAAAAACATCTTTCTTCAAGGTGACTGCTTTTTAGTATAATGGCGTAAGAAATATAATCTAACGTGTATTTCTCACAATTCAGGAATCAGGCAAGCCGAACTCTGATCAAAACGCACCGGGTGGAGTTTTGGTCTCTCCTACGACAGGACAAACACTAAAGAAGGTTCCTAAAGATGTTTTAGATGTATATTATTTTTTCTGCTTTTTTTTTGTTCAATTAATGTGAGCAACAATCTGAAGTTTGAAAATTTGTCCACATAAAATCTACTTTCTATTTATTATTACTTCCGTTTGTCCTGAATAAAGAAATAATAATTACTTTTGACAGGTACCAATCAAGGCACTTCCGCCAGGAGTAAAGCCATTACCTCTACTGGCAAACACGAGATGTGAGTGTGTTGTTTTTTTTTGTAATTGACCTCCCCTGTAACGGTTTACAAAAATTTATTTATTTGTAACAGTGGGTAGCGGCGAAGTCTGTGAAATGCAAATAGGAAAGAAGTTAGTCAAAGTACAGAAGATAGTTATGACCAAAGCAGAAGTGGAAGCCATGGCCAAGAAGGGACTCGTCGAAATGAAGGTAAAACGAGTTTATAATTCGGAATCATTATGAATCTGCTAATAATCTTTGTAGAAGCATCCTTATATAATTTCTCAACACCAGAGGGCGTTAGCTTCATCTGGCTTAGTTTATTTCTTATGCGCCGGCTGTAGGGACAAACGAGTTAAGGAAAATCTACGGATAGGTACTACCACCACCGTGTCTTTGCAATCGAGCTTTCCGTTTTGAATACGGAACAGCCGTTGAACTAATTAATGAAAATGAAACTTAAATTTCATGCCTCAAGATGGGTAAACAACTTTTCGTTTCAACGTATATAGGCCCGCCGAACATCAAATGGGCAGTGGGTTCATCAGCCAAACTTAACTAATAAAAAGTAACCTATTAATTATCTCATGTATAATGTAATGATCCTTTTTTCAGGACGGCACGATGGTTCTGAAGCAAGGAATAAAAATACCAACTGCAGATAACAATACGTTAAAATCTACATCAATCGGAGAAGGTTACGGTAATTTTTTTCTATAACACTCCTTATTCAAAGGACACAATGGTTTCGAATTTTTAATTGAATTTGTTTTATGTGCTATTGTTACAGAGGCGAGCAAAGAATCTCCTAAAAAAGAAAGGGGTGCACCCACGAGATGTGACATAGGCGACGATTCCTTGAAATAATTTAAAAACATCGCCTGATTTAAATGAAATTTAGAATATTTTTACTAAATATCTATTCAAACATTGTGTAAAGAGACCGTTCTCGAAGCGAGTTAATCGCATAAAGATATTCATTTACTAAACCAAGCTTAGATACTTTTTCATGAACTAGATTATGCTTTTGAATTTTAATTGTGAATAATGCAAAGACTTAGTACATATATAAATTTTCGAATGTTTTTTACTATCATGTTTGGTATTCTATCAAGATTGTCGCCTGTAATTTTTGTCGAGAGCCTGGTTCTGAATCACCCCGCGTTGCATCTTAATTTTGGCACTTATAAAGTCATATTATCATGAATTGTTATTGACATGAAATCTTGATTTACCAATACTTTTATTATTTGTTTCTATATAAAAAAAATTAGGATTTAATTAAAACATAGGAACACACAAGATATCTTTTGCACGTAATTAAGTTAAGTCATACATTATGTATTGTGTATGTATGTGTGGGATGCACTAAAAAGAAAAATGTATTCATTCATCTTAGTCTGTAAGAAAATAAATTATAATGACAGAAATTGCAGTTTTAGTTTTATTGTTTAAAAAATGCAGAGAGTAACCATTTTCAGGTCACACATATGGCAACATCGACGAATCTAATTTGATTCTTCATTAGTAACCAACATCGTTTTCAAAGTTCCATGTGCATAATAATATATTATACACTAGATGCTCCGCGGACATATTAGGCACAAGCAATTTCGCTTTTCAATATGCTTATTATGCCATAACATCCTCAAGGAGTTTGTGTTTAGGTGTTAATATGCCTTGATTTTACGAAAAAGTATGCAGAATATGAGTACGTAAAGACAATTCTGATTTAAAATTAACAATTTGGACATATTCAAAACTTAATCACAATAAAAATATTGTTTTTCTACGGCAATCACAACCTCAAATTATCATCAAAATTAATAATATCTAGCTATTATTATTTATGTTTTTACCGTTACCAAATATAACATTACATTTCTACTTAATACAGTGAAATTAAATCTTAAAGTCGATGGAAACTTTAGTCAATTTCAACATTCGAGTAACAGTAAAAATAGTTCAAGCGCTTTTTATATTGCAACTAACTTATGTTTTTCGGTATGACAGCGCTTGGCTTCTTGTGTTGCCGTTATTGTCATTGTCAAGGATAACAATCTTCATTTAATTTTATTTTATAAATACATATATTAAGGGTTAAAGTATGAATTTGCCGATTTGTACTGAAAAATTGAAATTCGTTTTTTTTTCTTCATTTAACATATTTATTTAATCAAAATATCTACCATTATTATCTATACTATACATAGCTGCCATCTAATAGGAATGTCTTTTATGCTTTTACGATAGAACTCTGGTGATCTAGATTCTACAAACTGTGTGAAAGCATTTTGTACTGCCTCATGGGAAGAAAATATATCACGTAGAAAATTGTCCAAATCACTAAAAAGGGTAGTCCGCTGGAGCAAGGTCTGGCGAATACGGAGGGTGATGAATAGTTTCTAATTGCAGTCCCTGTAGAGTTAAAACGGTTTCTCGTGCTGTGTGAGGTCTCGCCTTATCATTGAACACTATTGGTGAAAATCGATTCATGAGTCGGGGCTGTTTCACTGCAAGTTTTGCTATCATTGTTCGAGGTTCGGCATAATAGACATCTGCCGCTATTGCTTGTACAGATCGGAAAAAGCTATAGTGAATAACATCATGCTGAGACCACCAAACAGCTTTTTATTGCCTAAGCTTTGCTTTAGGACACTGTTGCGGTGTTTGACCTGAGATCAGCCATTGCATTTTTCGCTTACGGTTATCGTAAAGAATCCACTTTTCATCACATATAACAATTTGATCCAATTTTCCTTCATTTCTGTATCGATTCAACAAGATAACACAAGTTTCACTACGCGTTTCTTTCTGCAGATCAGTCAAATCATGAGGCACCCGTTCTTCATTTTTTTTATTTTCTTGATTTGACGCAATTGAGTCAATATTGTTGGTAAGGTTACGTTAAACCATGCCGCTAATTCCTGGGTAGTTTGGCTCGGATCGGCTTTCCACCTCTTTTAATTCATTCTTATTCACATGTGTGGGCGATCTTCCATGTGGTTCGTTCTTCTATTCTATTAAATATGTTGAAAATTTCCATCACGAAAGCTTTTAAACCATAATCGCACGGTGCGTTCATTAGCAGTCCCCTCTTCAAACGCAACATTCATATTGCGAGCTGTTTCTGCAGCGTTAGTTCCGCGTCGGAACTCATATTACCTAACCTAAACATCAGCCCGCTGAGTCTCCCGCCGGATCTTCTCAGGGGATCACGATTTCGATTCGGTAGTAGATTCATTCGCGAAGCAGCTACTCTTGAGTTGTTAAGTATCCTTTGGAGGCGCTCGGGTAGCTGTTAGCAAATCCCACCCCTCCTAGCTGAGCCCTTGCTCGCCCACCTGCCCTGGTAAAACTGGAAATGCCAACGGGCTACCAGTAACCTTTCAAACAACAACAAATAAACTGGTGTTCAAAAATCACTCGAATTTTCGAAGTATCCATGTAGTGATATTTAAAAAAAAGTATTTTCAAAGGAGAAAAAAGAAAAAAAAATCATAGAATGGAGCGCTATGAAAGGAAGACCACCTATCTATAATAGGTAGTAATGAATTGAGATACATTGCGTGAAATCAAGTTGAATGAAACAGAAAAGTTACGGTGCTGGACGCAAAATGTTAAATCAATATAAAACATTTAAATTTGAAGACCCTAAATTAACAAATTTAAAATTCACACGACCCGACTCCTCGCGTTCCTGCCAAATTTAATATTACGGTTTTACATAACAATAAAACCGATATTATGTGCCGAGAAGGAAAACATACAGCATTGCAGAAGATCAAAGATGGCTGCGCTTCCTTTAAACTTGCTGGCAGCACCTAGCGGCTAAAGATGGAACTAAATTGACTGTCTATGGTTGGACATAGACAAGGAATTTAAGCTAAGTACACACTGCTTCTTAGTATGCTGGCAAAGTGGATTGACACCAGCTAATTTTCAATAAATCTTCTCCTGTGTAGACCAGTCTATTATTTGTACAACCTCCCCCCCCCCGTTTCTAAGCTTTCAGGGTTAATGTTTACCCTGTGGAGGAGGCAGGTTTTGGAGTTCGTGCGAGTTATCTAGCGTTCGGGATCTGAGGGCTTGGAAACCCAAATGCTTTCGCTCAGTCTGGAAACACTACCAGGTAGGTTCCCTAGACACTGTTGAAGTGAGTCAGTACTCTGGGGAAAAGGTTGAGAGGAGGAATTCTCCATGCTAGTTGCATCCTCTACGGTCTGCTGAAGGTATCCAATCTTGGTCGGCGAATGGGCTTATATCCGGATGACCCCACTTTCGAAAAACTTTTGTGGTCACTTGTGGTAAAAAGTGCCATTTCGCAGGTTGATTTTCTCGTGATAGCCTATCGGCTACGATGTTGTATCTCCCCGAGAGATTATAAGCTGACAGTTATCTTGAACTTATCGCTTAGTTTAAAAATCGAAAGTTCAACCGCTAGTGAAATACTTTCAGATTCATTTTGATTGTCACTACCATTGCAAATAGCTCTTGATAATACAATGCTGTATGTTTTCCAAAGGCACATCAATATGCACCTTTGAGAACTTACAATCCCGCAACTGTTGTTAGGTACCATAGTCACAGGCTTCACTAAATCAGTCATTGCTCTTTAACAAATTACATCACAAATTCGTACATTTAGATAACAAAACCTTTTTCCTTAATATTTTTAATGTATCTATTCGTCATGAGGACAATAATATAAAAGGGTCAAAGTTTTGGGTAAATATTAGCTCAGGCCCTCATTAGGTACTTTAGATAAGGTGTTACAATATCCATTAACCACGCTCAATGTACCCAATTCAAGCGAGGCTATGATATCTTTTGTAGATTTAACTCGAAAGGATAAATCCAGATGTACATGCATAAGACAATTTTACAAAAAAAAAAAGTTAATTTTTGGGCAACTGACAAGTAATTCTGTTGGTACGTATCGTAGCACATTCTTATTCTGCTTGCTAGCTGACGTGAAACAGTTACATAGTGACATAGTCATCAGAAATGCACCATATACCGAATACCACCACCCGCCAAACACGAGGTTGGAAATAGTTATTATTTTTCCCTTGAGAGGATCCGGTGAGAAATTCAATGGGTTTATTATTTCCTTGTGACCAGCACCCAAAGTGTTTTGAAGCAGAATTACAGGATTTTTCTTAAAAAAGATGAATAGTAAATCAATTTTCTTTGATCAACAATAATTCCAAAGTTCACTAAATATCTGGTACTATTGTTAGTCGAAATTTATTTCACTTTAATCTTTAACTGACTGTCAATGCCTGCATGTCAGACCAGCATGCAGTCGCCGCGTTGGTTGATGATGACTGTGGCTCATGGATGTTATGAAGCAGCTTCATACAGTTGCAAATCTAACTAATAAATAGCTCACTGATCTAAATTCGACTATAATCAGTGATACCTTAAGATTGGTATTCGTTTGTCTATTTAATTTTGCTTTCTTTTGTTTCTGAAATTTAGATAAAAAAAAAACAAAAAAATTATACGTGGTGTGAAGAAAACCTACAAGTTTCGAATTACAACGGTGCTAAAGAAATGTTCACTTAAAAACGGAATTAATTCAATTGTTTTATTGGTTTTGAAAATTGGCCGTTTGTAGCAGAGATGTTATGGTAAATTTGGTCTTTGTCCATTATATTAGCCCATTTATATAATCGTATTTATTTTTAATCGCACATAAATCTTACCTTTCCTAAATTTAAAAGTCGCTTTACGTTTATTTTGCCACAACTGCTTGGTACTAGATGGCGCTACTAAATTAAAGTTTCACCATTTTGACGAGGCTGTCGCTTCGATCGCAAAGCAGAACTTGCTTTTCGAGGCGGCTTGTTTAAATTGCTTAATCAAACGATATCAAAAACGCGCAACAGTCGGCTGCGGCAGGCGACATTAAATCGTGACTTAAATATTAGAATAATTTTATTTAAGTTCACGAGTCCGTATTTTCATTAACTACTTTAGTTTCACATTGTTGTAAAGACAATACAGTGCTGTGACAGAAGTATTAATTTATTTTTTTGTTTATCGAATCGATTCAGAAAGTCATGTAAGTATTTTTCTGTTATATTTAAATACTACAATATTTCACTTTGTATTTTATTAAATTTTTACAAGAATGTATAATGACAACCAAAAGAAACTATTTAGTGTCGTATTAATTTTATTTAAGTCGCAGGTGACCAAATTAAAGAGACTTAAACATAAAAAAGAAGAAGAAAATCGAAAAAGAATTCATTGTTTTTATTTAAAATAGAAAATTTTCTTCATCAATAATAAATTTATTAATGAAACCCACCTATTAATTATATTTAGGTATTTTTGGCTAACCGTTGTTAAATTTGCTTGGGATTCGCCTTTTCGGTCGGAAAAACATAGTTGGTTCAGAAAATACTTTATCAATTTCGAAACTATCAAACATTTAATTGGATCTCTTTAATGTGCACAGACTTCGTTTTTATTAGAAAATAACTAATTGATACCAAAAACGTTGCTCTGTCATTTCAATTAGTTTTTTTTGACCGTGTCGTCAATTTTTTGGGTATTCTTTCCTTATAAATCTGAAATATTAAGAACATTGTAAAAATGTTGCTTAATCTCTTCAGCCGTTTTCATGTAATGCACCAACTTAGAGCTTTTAATCTTAAATTATATGGACTGGTTGATAAATCCGAGATTAAGCCGTAAAGGTAGTTTGATAGTACATACATATATGTTATTTTAAAATTTTACTGGTGGTAGGACCTCTTGTGAGTCCGCATGGGTAGGTACCACCACCCTGCCTATTTCTGCCGTGAAGCAGTAATGCGTTTCGGTTTGAAGGGTGGGGCAGCTGTTGTAACTATATTGAGACCTTAGAACTTATATCGCAAGGTGTGTGGCGCATTTACGTTGTAGTTGTATATGAGCTCCAGTAAACACTTAACACCAGGTGGGCTGTGAGCTCGTCCACCCATCTAAGCAATTTTTTTTTTTAAATATTCCTGAATTTGACCAGAAACAAATGAAAAAACTCTTTGTGCGATGCAATTTACTATCGCATATTGTTGATAATGAAACCCAGATAATGCTGATCTATCTATCCGATATAACACAGTAGGGTATCGAAACCCACTTATATGAAGTTGTCGAAATTGATTGATATGACGAGATATGAAACTACAATTTTCATTAATTTTTGGTTTCATGTTGCTGCTCCATTTAATTATTATATTATTATTATTCTTACAATCAGTTAACAAAATATTGATATGTTCACTGACTAAAGAAACATTTGTAATTTAATGCGATGGAAACTTAATAAAACTCTTCATAGAACATACTTCGGTTGGTAGTTTAGCCTTGACTTGAATTCAATCCAACGTAAGGGACATTCTGAAGAAATTACCTAGTCCTGAATCCTTATGTAACAATACGATTTTTTCTGCAACTCATGAAAATTCGTGAAAATATTCATTCACTTCATACAGTAGTACAGTAGGCAGCGGTTTGGCTATGCTCCTGGAATTGTTCATGTCACAAATGCGATTCACGTAGTGAAAAACAAACAATAGTCAAACATTATTTAGTTTAAACGGAATATTTCAATATTCAGTATATTTAATTGATTATAGTTTGGTATTAAGTTAATTTTAAACTAGTGTATGGTGCCTAAGCAGTAGTTATTCTCGCGGTGGAAAACCGGTTAAGGATATATCATCCCAGATACTCCGACCACTTGAGCGGAGCGCCAATTAGCAGAATGAATCTTTTCGACAAAATACCCGCGGTATCCCATTGTTAACATTTCTACGCAAGGACTTGAGATTCTGCTGCACCAATTCAAATAAGAAAGAAAAAATGTCCAGGGACGTAGCTTGAATTTTTTACGCCTGTTTCATCTACCGTCTCCTCCCGGTTCTGTAAATGTTGCGTTCAATAATAATTTATGTACTTTTGAGGAATCTATATAGAATGTTTTAATGAACCATACAAATAACCAATTGCATTATCGAGGTCACTCTGGCGAATAACAGAGCTAAAACTAAAACTTAATCATATGGTTCTGATGTCCAAAACCATAGTTATCGCGAACAGTTAATCAAAGAGCAATGTAGTAATTTCCTGGCACCATTTCTTTTTTTATTAGCTAATCAATAATAAAGCGGAATTTTTCAGTACTTTATAAAGTAATTCAATTTTTAATAACGCTAAGACGAGAGAATTATAAAGCAATTGCCAATAGTGTTGGAACCAGTGGACACACCTTATTAAGCCAATTGATTTATTAAATTAGCAGCAGACCCGACACCAAAACATGCTAAATGATAAGACATGACGCTATTGACACGGAAGCAGCTGAAATGTTCTAGTAACAAATTTGAAATCAAAACTGTCGTCTACCGTTTTCTGTATGAAATTCAGATTTGCTTGCCGCTTGGTTTAGATTTAAGGCGCATCAAAATTATGTCAAATGCGTGAACCATAATGAAAATGAATTATTGGTACGGGTAACGTATTTCATATCTATAGACTGACAGGGAACCTCACATGAGTTTGATTTTCTAATGACTATAGAATACCAGTTATCCTTCAATTAATTCCAATTACATTGGAATACCGGAGCTTCTAAGCATCCTTAACACTTAACAGTAGCTAAGATGGACGCACTGACCCTAGCGGGCTAACAAAAACATTTGAGACCAGTTTATTTCATTGCGGGTTTGATTTTATTTCATGACACGCTCGCCAAGCTATACGTCGGATAATATTAAATAATAATTCAGATTATTCGGAATAGATTACATGATCATCTCGGTCACAAATCACAAAATTTCAAGCTATCAAAAATGACTGTAATAAAAAAGATTACAACTTATATTATACACAATTACACATCTGACAGCATTTAGTGATAGACGTTCTCGATGCGTTAGGCGTAATAGTAACCACGTGTTGCTTGCGAACGTTAAAGATTGTATATTTGACCGTGGCACAGTAAAAGCCTGTAATTGAAATAGCCGACATCGGTGACTGAACAGAACAAAGATTGGAATCAGTGAAGCGTTTCCGTGGAGAATCAGCCCCATTCACGCTCATCACGACATAAGAAGCCCGACACGAAAACTCAAAATACAAGTCTTGTTAATAGTTGTTTTTAGTAAAATCACAGTATACAGTTGTGTTAAAATAGAAGTTTATCCAAATAATCTCAATTTAGTTTCATTCAGCTACACTTTTATTCACACATAATTTCAATTTATTCGAATAAAATGTTTGAAAACATTCACAGAATAGTTAGAACGGACATCTTTGAGAATTGAAAAGTCAGTTTTAATTTTTGTTTAATACAATAAGTAAATGATACTAAAATTCTGATCATTTTTTAAATAAGAAGAAGACAAATTAGCTTTAATATTATAAGTACATACTCTGAGATATAATAAACTATGTTAAATAAATAAGAGATAATAAAAATAAACTGATCCAAATAGAGGTGTCACATGTTTCTTGAATTATTTCGCGATGGCCCAATTGGATTATAAATTACGGAACTCATGCTACTGCTACTACCTATTTATTTCACATAATTTTGAAATAAGTTGAACAATATTGCATTTTATTGTACAAACTCAGATTTTTTTTCACACATTAATAACTAGTCAGGTCATAAGTATTGTCACACAGTAAAAACTTTTCTTTTAGAATGCTGGCCATAAAAAAGTTTATTGAATTCGAATTTCGAATTGTTCATGAAAATAAAAATGTATACTTTTAGAATTTTACTCATTCTTAAATATGGAGTGGACGCTTAAAGAAGACCGTGTTGCAGTTATTGCGTTGCATCGTTGCGGTTACGCGCCAATTCATATTTTTAACATACTGAAAAATTTGAATATAACCAAAAGATTCGTTTATCGTACCATCAAACGATACAATGAAGACTCTAGTGTAGATGACAGGTCAAGAAGTTTTTTTTTTTTTTTTATGATTGAGAGATTACTGGTGGCCCGAAGGCCTTTCCAGTTTCACCAGGACAGGTGGGCGAGCAAAGGCTCAGCCAGGAGGGGTGGGATTTGCTAACAGCTGCCCGAGCGCCTCCGAAGGAGACCTAACAACTCAAGAGCAATTGCTTCGCGAATGAATCTACTACCGGATCGGAATCGCGACCCGCTGAGAAGATCCGGCGAGAAACTCAGCGGGCTGATGCATGGGCTAGGTTGCACGTTGACCTCTTTGTCGAGTTCGACGAGTACGGTTACTGGGGTCCCTAAGCCTGCTCCTAGTATTAGAGCTGAAGGCATCTAATGCAAAGGTTATTGGATCTGATGGATCCGTAAGGACGTGTCTAGGGCGTCGACGGTGACTGGCTCCTGCATGATCAGGATTCGGTGAGTAGTCAGCGGCGGCAACGATAAGGCGATTATCATGACGCATAGCCTTATCGAAGTACCGTTCCGACGCTGACTTCATGTATTTCTGGATTGATTCAAGGCCCAGGTCGTCGTGTAGGTCAACGTTCCTCACGAACCACGGAGCCCCGACGGCTAACCTGCAAAAGCGGGATTGTAGGGATTGGAGGGTGTCTATGTGTGTGCGGGCCGCGTGAGCGAACACCACACTCGCGTAAGTCATGACGGGCCTTATGCAAGTTTTGTAAAGTGTCACCTTGTTCCGAAGGGACATTTTACTCCGCTTACAGATCATGGGATAGAGTCTGCCGAGAATGAATGCGGCACGGTCGCGGACTGTTTTTATGTGTGGGCGGAATGTCATGGATGCATCCAGGGTGACTCCCAGGTACTTAACCTTCCTGACCCAGGGTATAGGTTGGCCGAAGAGGGTGATCGGGGGAGTGATATTTCTCCTCCTAATGCAGGAGGAAATAAGCGGTGAGTTTCCCCTTTGAAATAACACTGCTGCGCTTTTCGCCGGGTTGATGTCTATGCGCCATTTTCGGAACCACTGTCCGAGGGCTAACGCTGCGCTCTGGAGTTTACTCGCGATTAGGGACTTGTTTCTACTTGAGTAGTAAACGGTTGTGTCGTCAGCGAATAAGGCTAGCTGGGTCGGCGGCGACCGGGGAATATCATTAATAAATAAACTAAATAGGAGCGGTGAGAGAACGGAGCCTTGCGGCACTCCAGCCGTGAGTGGTCGCGGGGAGGAGCGGGTTCCCTCGACTCGATATCGAAAAGAGCGGTTCGACAAGAAGTCCCGTATGATGAGCACGAGACTATCCGGCACGCCCATGTTGAATAGTTTGAAAATCAAACCGTTATGCCAGACTTTGTCGAACGCTTTTGCGACGTCGAAGAAGAGAGCTCCCGTGTATAACGGTTTTGGTCGATTAAGCCCCACAAGAATGTGCTCCGTGAGGCGGTGCACCTGTTGAACGCATGAGTGATTTGTACGGAATCCGAATTGTTCATCGATGAGAATGCCCTTGGATGAGACGAAGTCTCTGAGACGTTTGTAGAGCAGACGCTCATACAGTTTGCCTAGAGACATGAGGAGGCTAATCGGGCGGTAACTCGTCGGATTATTTTTTGGTTTACCGGGTTTGTGTATGCCGATAACGTCCGCTTCTTTCCACACCGTGGGAAAGATACAGTTAGCCATAGCGGCATTGAAAATAGATGCCAACATCACGATGAGTTGGACGGGTAAAAGTTTAATAACGCGGTTAGATATACCGTCGGAACCGGGAGCCTTGCGAGGACGTAGGTCTTTGATCAGGTCTTTAACTTCCATTGAGGTGACGGGCGGTAACGCGTCCAAGGGTGGCAAGGAGGCTCTGCGTTCTACCTCACTGTCTACTAATTCTACATGAACAGGGTCCGCGGATTGAATGCTGGGCATGCACTGGGCTTGCAATGTATCGGCCAGCAGCTCTGCTTTTTCGTCATCATCGAACGCCGCGAGTCGGCCTGAGGGGCCTACGAGGGGGGGCATAGTTACTACCGTATCCGATTTGAGAGTACGAGCTAAGCGGTAGTAAGACCTTTGGGAGGGCGCGAGTCCTTCTAAGAAATCAGACCATCGGGCATCTCGGACTTCGGCGATGCGAGACTTTACGTCGCGTTGTAGGGCACGCATTCGAATACGATTTTCCGCGGTAGGATACCTATCGTACGCACGGATCGAGGCGTTCTTAGCTCTAAAGAGTTCCCTAATATCGTCGGGCAATATGAAGCGGTGAAGGAAGTCCTCCGCTACAACTTGCTTCGATGACCTATCTAATGTCGAGGTGATGTGTGACGTTACGATGTCTATGGCTTCAGCGGTATCCTGAGGAGACGGGATAGAGTCCGGACTAAACGGAAGCGATGGTGGATCAGATTCAGCCAGGCTGATGCCCAGCGTGTGCCAATCCACCACAGTCCTCGTGACGGGAACGGAATCGGGAGCGCGACCGAGCTTCATAATGACGGGACGATGGTCTGAATCTAACTCTGAAACTACTTCAATCGAATGTAAGCGCAGAGTTACGTTTTTTAATAACGCTATGTCGAGTATATCCGGGCGATGCGCGATATTTAGCGGGTAGTGAGTCGGGGTCAGCGGAGCGACGATATCGAAGGCGAGATCATCGACTAACGCGTCGAGGCGCCTGCCATTAGGGGTTGAGGTGTGAGAGTTCCACCTGACGTGTTTACAATTTAGGTCACCCGCCAGAATGACAGAGCTTCCCATGCCGAGCAGCGCCTCAATATCACTACTTAGAACGATTTTATCCGGTGGAAGATAATCGGACGCGACAACGATCGGCGCGTGTCCAGTCAATGAGATTCGGCATACTGATGCTTCGATGTTAGAAAGCGCGGGGGGGTCGAGTGGGACGCAATGCAGGGCTCTTCTATAGTAAATGACGGTACCACCACCACGAGCAGTGAGCCTGTCGTTTCTAACCATGTTGTAGTTCGCGATTTTAGGGTCGCGGCGCGCGGGCTTAAGCAGGGTCTCCTGCACCAAAAAGATGTCAATTTGATGGTCACGCAAAAAATCACAAACCTGATCACGTTGATTTGCGAGACCGTAAGCGTTAAAAAATCCTATCGTTACGGATAGGGGCTTGATTCTACTTATGTACGCCATTGATTACCGGCGGAGTGAGGGGAGGACGTACGTATTTAACGACGCGTATACGTCAGCGTATTCTTGCACAACGGCGATGAAGTGTTGTGCAGTGGAGGCGGCGCGAATGGCGTCGCCCAAAGCATTAACGCGGTCAAAGTTGATCGACTGAAAAAAGTCGATCGCTAGAGCGAGATTGTCGGACGCGGTCGGAGGGCAGGTCGCGGGGGAGGGACGAGTCGCGGGGGAGGGACGTATCGCGGGGGTGGGACGAGTCGCGGGGGAGAGAGTTGTAGCCGTGTTCGTGTACGGCAACGGTTTAGCCCAGGCCGAGACGCTGGGCACCGACGCCGGCACGAAAGCAGGTTTAGCCTTCGGCACAGAGGGTGCCGTGGCTTTGATGTCTGGGCCGAAAGCTCGGAGGCGGTTTTGGCGGGCGACGCGGCGATTTATTTTAGGGGCTCGGGGGCAACCACGGTAGTTCGCGGGGTGACCCTGTGTTCGGCACAGGACGCAGCTAGGCGGTTCCGTAGCGGTTTTTTGATCGCGAGTGCAAAGGCTCGTGGCGTGATCGCCCAAACACTTGACGCATCGGGAGCGCGCGTGACAATTACGGGAAGAGTGCCCGTACAACTGACAGTTATGGCACTGGCTCGGAGTGCCTTTTTTATGGGGGGTTTCGACGGTTATTCCGGAAAGCCTACAGACTGTTCGTACGTTGAAAATTTGCTTGCCCTCGGGGGTAGGCTGGAGAGCGACGAGAACCATATTGTATGGCTCCCTCCCGCGTCCTGTGTGCATGCGGTGCACGAAATTGACCGGCAGACCTTGTTCTAGAAGGTCGGCCTTGACGAGATCGGCATCTAATTCCTTTGGGATGCCGCGTATGACCGCGCGAAGTTCACGCTCCTCCTGAAGCGTATAAGTGTGGAAACTTATACGCTCCTTTCGGAGGTAGCTTGAGAGGGCCCTATGGTCGTCGGGTGTCGTTAACTTAATTTGAATCCCGTTCGCGAGGTTACGGGCGCTGATAAAATTATTTTTTTGGCCTGAAGGGCCAGGGAAACTCGGTCCCAAGCTGCCTTCTCTTGAAGGATTACCGGGGGAGGGGTCTGAGTTTTATTTTGTGCCACTGGACGCGGCGACGGTGTGGCACGGGCAGGGGGAGCGACGGGAGTCGGAGGGCGAGGGCGCGACGCGTTCGCGGCTTTACTAATTTTAGCGGCCGCGGGAGCTTGGGACTCCGCAGCGCGCTTCTTACCCTTTTGTACCAGGGTGAATTCATCCGTCGATGAGGCGGGGGCGAGGTCGACCTCCATGTCCGAGTCAGAGTCGGAGGACGAGGAGGCAGCAGGCTCGGGAGCAGGCGACCTACGGGCAGATGCAGGACGTCCGTCGGACTCTACGGAACCCGCGGATGATCGCGCCAGGGGAGCGGCGGCCACGGCGGACGACGCAGCAGTTTTACCCACTAGTATAGGCGACGCGGGAGCGGCAGGCATGGCGGACGCTGCGGTGTACGACGCGGGAGCGACGAGCACGGCGGAATCCGCGAGAGGGCTCACGGCGTGATCGGCCTTGAAAGCCAGAAACTCAGAAGTGAGCTTTGGGTGGCGAAGTCGGAGGAATTCTGTAAATAAAGCTTCCATGATGTCTGACCCAGGTGGGGCTGTCCCGGGTCTTAAACACACTCGCCTAGCGGCGAGGCCCCAACTTCTCGGTACTTAGCGGTTCGATTGAACACAGGTGGCGATGCGGCACAATTACTGCAGGAAAAAGAAAGAACAACAAAAAAAGGAAACAACAAAAATAAACCAAAACAAAACAAACACTTCCAGGAACACACTTTGTCGGCAGATGTGCCACGAAAAAAAGCCGGGTGAACAAAGGCCGGGCTAACAATAAAACCAGGCGAACAATGGCCGGGCGATTGAGTGGTCGATGAGCACGTCCACAGGCGGCGGGTGCTTCTGTCGGACTGAGGTCAAGAAGTGGTCGCCCTCGGTCTGTTAGGACTCCAGCAGTGATAAAAGCTGTGAAGGCGCGAATTCAAAGAAATCCCAAAGGTAAGCAGAAACTGTTGGCCCTTCAGATGGGGTTAAGCAGAACCACGGTGAAAAGGGTGTTAAATGAAGACTTAGGGCTTCGGGCATATCGAAGAAAAACAGGACATCGTTTGAATGCTCGTCTAATGGACCTGAGACTGAAGAGATGCCGCGCTTTGTTGAAGCGGTACGCGGGAAAAAAATATCGCGAAATTCTTTTTTTGGATGAAAAACTTTTTACCGTAGAAGAGAGCTACAACAAACAAAATGATAAGGTGTACGCACACAGTAGTGAAGAAGCGAGCAACCGTATTCCGCGTGTCCAACGAGGTCATTTTCCATCCTCGCTCATGGTATGGTTGGGAGTTTCTTATTGGGGCTTAACAGAGGTACATTTTTGTGAGAAATGTGTAAAAACGAATGCAGTTGTGTATCAAAATACAGTCCTGACGAACCTTGTGGAACCTGTTTCTCATACCATGTTCAATAACAGGCACTGGGTATTCCAACAAGATTTGGCGCCCGCTCATAGAGCGAAGAGCACACTAGACTGGCTGGCGGCGCGTGAAATCGACTTCATCCGGCACGAAGACTGGCCCTCCTCCAGTCCAGATTTGAATCCGTTAGATTACAAGATATGGCAAAACTTGGAGGAAAAGGCGTGCTCAAAGCCTCATCCCAATTTGGAGTCACTCAAGACATCCTTGATTAAGGCAGCCGCCGATATTGACATGGACCTCGTTCGTGCTGCGATAGACGACTGGCCGCGCAGATTGAAGGCCTGTATTCAAAATCACGGAGGTCATTTTGAATAAACTTTAGTGTCATAAGAATCTATGTTTTGTTAAGTTCATTTTGGTATATGAATGGTTACATAATGAATAAACTTGTTTCAATTATTTTACATTAAACATGTGACAGAATTTATGACCTGACTAGGTACATATTTGTGACATTTACAATTATTGTAGTAGCGGTTTTTTATGGAAACTTTGCGTATGCGTAAACTGAATTAACCGAAAATGTTTAGGGAACTGTGACAAAAATGAGAAAAAACTAAACATAAATACTTTAATCACTAATAGTCACATATTATGAAAAATGAAGGAGAAGCAAGCTAATCAAGAATTGAAGTAAATTCCAATGACGCAATGAATTCTCAATCTAAGACTAGTAGTTAATAGGCGTATTTAAAATGCCACGGATTTTACAATAAGAGTTCAGTGGTGCAGCGAAGAAGTAAGAAGGATCAGTTATTGTAGTAGTTTCTTTGAATATAGTAGTATAAAAGGAAGAAAAGGATCGTCTAGGAAAGATATAGTAACTAGCATTTTTAAATGCCGATATTCGAGCTTATTCAAACGCTCTAAATGCATTCTGGAGCCGAAACCTGGTCTCTAAGACTGCAGGATCACCGTAAAATCGATGCACTGGAGATATGGTGCCTCCTAAATATCCCATCCCGCATTTCACATCAAGGCATCCATCCTCAAAGAACTCTGTGTCAAAGACCGATTTTCGTCAAATACACAATACCGATTTTAAATATTTTTGGTCACATCTCCAAAAAATAGGATTCGATGGAGAGACTCACTAGTCCTAGAACTAGAACTAGAACCACTTTCAAGGTCAGGTGAAAGGCAAGAGATCACCTGACCGATCACCAACTCATTGAACCGACCTAATAAAGAAAGCAATTGAATCAACCATGGTCGAATGTACTCGCAACGGTTCGAACCGCCAGATCTGAAACGCATCGCTGGGAAGGCGATCCTCGAAAGTATTGGGGACCTAACAAATGTTACTGCGTGTACACAGTCAGCGCAACTACGACCACTCTGACAAGAGTAAGAAGTATACACGACTAAGAAGTAGAGAAATGCATTAATTAACAATTTTATTTGAAATTTTCGTCTAATTTATGTGAATTATGAGATTACAGTAAAGAATATGGTAGAAATAAACCTGCTTGAAATAAATGGTGTGTGGAAATATATATCCTTCCATCCGACTTAAAAGTATGGGTATTCATTACGATAACCCAACAAAAAACTAAAATATTCAATCCATCAGAGTCTTCACGCCCCACGCAGCTCCGTCCGATAGTAATTTTCTTAATTACAGCTTAGGGCTGTATAAAAGAAGAACGCCTAACATTGTTCTCGTGTCATTAAGAAAGCACATTATGTCCTTGCTTTGCTTGAGAAATCAGATGGATATGGTTCGTCATCATTAGATAATGTTCATGCCAAGATAAGTGACCGTCTTTAGTAAAATCATTAAGAACTTCGTACAAACAATACGATAGCCTATCTCTAACTTAGCACATGTAAACATATTGCTACTTGTATTATTGTTTCTAGTCTTACGATATAAGTATGATTCACTGTAGTCAAAGAAATAATTTCCACTATTTAACTCGCTTGTACTTATTAATAAAAAAGATTTTCCTTGATCTTTTAAAAAATGTAGATTATTTTTGCCGTTATATTTATTATTAAATGTAAAAAGTAGAAAAACAATGTAAAATTGTGTGTGTGTGTGTGTGTGTGTGTTACATTTGAATAATAATAAATATAGGCCGTTGGTTTGGATTACACGATTTGCATTTTGAAAGGCAAAAAAATATATTGAAATTAATTATGAATGAGCCTTTTTTCGGGCGTTCTACGCCCTACCATTAAATCAACTATCAGGAAATACGACCGGATATCCGGCGTTGTATAACGAAAATAACACACTGCTATTCCGCAACTCTGCCTTGAATTTATGCAGAATATTGATGAAGAAAAACAGAATTTTTCGTAGAAATAAGCTTACATACAGCACAAAACGAAACGAAACTCTTAAACATAATTGTAAGTATTTACAATTAACTTTGCAATGAATCATTGTTTTCCCATGAATGAATATAAATTAATAATACGAATATGTAATTAAAACAGTTTTTTTTACAATTAAAATGGAACTAAACAACAAGAAGGTAGGGCGGGAAACAACATCGACATCTTAAAATTAACAGGTCTAGATACGGAGCCCTCAATTTTCAAACATTTCAATTATTATTGGATGACATCCCAATACAATTGAGACGCCGAAGGGCTTCAGTAAGCGCATAACATCACAATTCATGGTTTGTTGTCTATGGACTTCGGTAAGGACCGGGACGTGAGGTCGTTCACCTATAATTAAAAAAAATACAATAAACGTTTGTCCTTTTCATATACTTATCTATGAATCACTACCAAATTGAATTATTCGAATGGAAAACATTCGTGCAAATGATAAATTATTGTAATTGTAATAATTGTGGCCAAGCTTTCAACTTAATGAAAATAATTGCCAACGACATACGATTCACGATATATAAAAAAAATATATTAACGAATTAAAAAAATAACAAGCCCTGCTATATTCTTTTTTTAGATACTAAAGAGTTTACAACCAATATGATATAGTATATAGTAAATGTATGTATATGCGTAATAAATATGGAAATGACGCGCTTGAAGCATCTTTTAATGCAATTACTGTATACGGGTTCTAGCATAATCTATGCACATTTTATAATGATTGCACGTTGACACATAGGTACACATTTTTTCTATATAGACTTTTAAAACGAATTATTTTTATATTACACAAGAGACCTCGTCAAATCCTGTAAAATATAAACGTTTCCTATATTATATTACAAGCAAAATTTTAATAATAGTAATTTTGATTTTGTATTAAGTTAGTTGGAAGGAATAAATAGAATGTTCCAGAAAGTTCGTTTAGTCATAGTTAGCTTGTGACGATATTTAATCAGCGTAAATTACTGACACGTAACAAAAAACTATCAGACTGTAAGTAACTGCGAAATTGAATCGAATTCACCTGTACGAACGAAACCACCTTTGTCAGTTTTTATTTGCAGTAAAAAAAAGCATAGTCTGTGTCACGTCATTTGAGTAACCGTATTATTTGGTACTTGCCGTGAAACGTTGGCAGAACTTTATTAGATCTATACATGTGAACTCGCATTTCTGGGTACCGCATTTCTGCTAAATTCTACCATAATCAGTTACGTCTTGCGCTTTAGATGGTGAGAAGGCTATTACACTTAAAATTAAAAATATTTCGACCCCATATCTCAGAGTCGGTGCCGACATTCAATTTGTGCCATAATCACTTGATACGAATCGGCCAGTTTGTCCACCCAGTTCAGAAGGATTATTAATTAAATGTTGACCACCGAGACTAATTTATTATTGAATTTATTTGCTGCGTTACAATCTATTTATCCCTCAAACAAAATGAAATCTGGAATAAAGATCCCTGTGTAATCCAAAAATGAGCATAGACATTTCCTTCTTATAACAATTTTAGCACATTGCCTAAAGCTATAGAAACCGCAACGTGAATCCTGCTGTCTACTGCTGTCTATCAGTTGTTTTAATGTGTGTGTGTTATATATAACCTTCAATACGTATGCCAGTTCTTAAAGTAGGAATATTGTTGAATATATGTGAATCTTGAAAAATAGTACGGACGGATCATGGAGGACATCTGATTAATAGCCGAAGAGATTATTCTCATGAGTGCTACCCACTAAATCTGAAATTTCAATGCACGCTATTTAGAATCCTCCTGTTTTTAATTAAGCAGTCGCCTTAAAAATTGTTCTAAATTTATAAACTACTCTTAAATCAATAACCAAGACAACCGCTGATATTTCAGGACCAAGTTTAACGTTATTACAAAAATCTAAATTATTTCATATCGGTAGTATAACAACTTGCGTAATAGTGTGGCAAGACCAAAAAAACTTTAAACTTATACACCCAATATTACAGTACTATCTACCTTACCTTTTCACTAAAGCTGTGTTGGATAGAGACAGAGCTAAGGTCCGAGTATATTTTTTTTGTTAAGAATGACCGAGTCATCATGGCCCACGGAGCGTAAACTTATCGTTTTCCTTCTCGTCTCTCTTGGAAGTCAATTATAGTGAGTTCGAAACTACGCTCATTACTAAGCCAGAGTCAAAAAACACGCAACTATCTCAAATAATTGAGGTTTTGTAGCCCGCAGCAGAACCTTTTTCAAACCTACTTCCAATTACATTGTAAATTATACGTGGTAAAACTATACAAGTAGGTATTATAATGTTTTATGATGATACGAAATAAATGGAGTAAACATATTCTTATAAAGTGTTTACAATTTTTTTTTACCGTAGGTAATCAGTAATAACTTAATAATTAATTAATTGAAAGTCGTATATATTTTTTTATTTACTGCTTAGGTGGGTGGTCACGGCCCACGTGATGTTAAGCGGTTACCGGAACCCATAGACATCAACAACGTAAATGCCGCCACCTACTCTGAGATATAAGTTCTAAGCCCTCAGTATAGTTACAACGGCTGCCCCACCATTCAAACCGAAACGCATTACTGCTTCACGGCAGAAATAGGCAGGGTGGTGGTACCTACCCGTGCGGACTCACAAGAGGTCTTACCACCAGTAAAAAAATATAAACAAATTTATAATATAATTAAAAATTATAGAAATATTATTTGACCCAAATATATTTGTTGGTATATTGATTATCTACGACATATCTTTTTATGTTTTTCGAATGAATCGATTACGTTGGTTGTTAAACATATTAATTATTTATTATCATTTATTATTTATCATTTTCACGCAACCCTGCAGTATGACTAAGCGATAAAAGGAGCGGTCTTCATCAAAGTCCACGAACACTAAGACACGCCTATTAATTACTTTTCAAATTTAATGTCTACACAAAACCTAATAAAAATGTTCATTAAATTAATTTCTGTCAATTGGCACTGAGGGAACTTGTTAAGCTGTGTAAGCTGATGCTACATGAGCTAATGCAAAATAATAGGAGCAAATCGCAACGCATTTAGTTCTACTGTATTTTAATAAAAATTTGAAAAGTGAATGTAAAAATAGGACCATACATATTTATTTATACTTCAAACCATTACTGACGGTTTTCTTCAAAATGTCTAATTATTAATGTTAAAAATTAAATCTCCAGAGCCCGATTTTTTTTCCTACCTATTCGCTGGTAGCCTAATTGGCTATTCCAACTACGCCCGGATGGGTTGGTGAGCTCACGGGCTCAACTTGAGAGAATTTGCTAACACTAGCCCTAGCAAGAGCAGTGCTTCGCAGAATCTACCACCTGATCGGAAACGCGACCCACTGAGAAGATCCGGCGAGAAACTCAGTGGGCTGTGTCTATGGGCTAGTTCGCTCGTCAAACTTTTCGCCATAATCGACGAGTTCGACGAGGAGAGAAACCGCCTTAAAGCTGGCCCCACTGCAGAATAGTTTAGATTGTGTTGAAGTTATTACACCAAAATAGAAAACATAGGTTCTTTTACAACAACATTTGTGTAAATTACATGACTGCATTTACAGATGTACCTACCTACGCAATTATCCACAATACAATTCCATTCACAGTTGGAACGGCAAAACACGTGCAATATAATTAATACGGTACAATTAAATCAAAACATTCCAATTTTACAAGTAATGTGTGTTAATGTTTATAACAATATTGTGCTCTTTGCAGAAATCATAATTGATTTATTGATTTAATAAATCGAGTTTAAACTGAAATTGGAATTAGTAGAATTCAGTAGGTATCTGAAAACCTTATGTAACACATATACATACAAACCTTAGACAATATTATATTTATATATAAGTAAATCTAATTTTCAAAAGCATATAAATAATAATAGTGTACTTCATCTTCATATACGGTGTTGTTTTGTTTTCATAATAATGCGAATACCTACATTTTATTTAACCATGCTATCATGGTTTTAATAAACATTTCAAAAAAAATTAATACATTACGAATTATTTTAATTACTTCAAACGCCGAACTAAATAACAATGAAAATATTATGCTTCGAATACACGATCGTGACTCGATCATACTTACGTAGCTACTCTATTCATTTTTATTAAACCAAATGTCATGCCGCCATGATGCCGCTTCAGTTAATGTGAAGCCATCGAACTTTCAAGAACCCGATTTATGTAGACAAACTCAAGTAGAACTAGTTAATAACACAAAAAATTAAAAATATTATCCCTGTCTTTTTTTTCATACTAAGTAGTACCACTTTATATTTGTAAACCTAACCTAACCTAATCTTTTTTACTAAGAGAACCAAAGAGTTGAAATTTAACAATCAATGAAGAGAACTAAGAGAGAGAAAACCTCTTGAGAAAAATGATCGAATCAAAACAAGCAGTACCGATGATATTAATGCTTCTTTAAACAACAATTTTCTTAACATATCTTACTAAGTCTAGTAAATCCCGCGTATCTCAAAAATGATTACAATGATAATACAAATTTGATATAAGACTTACAATGTCCGCTACTTTTCAATTCAAGTTTGTTTTAGAAGTCATTTTATCGTAGGTATCTGTCCATCACATTAAAGATTGTATTTATTATGTTATAATAATAACTTCAATTATTCGTGTATAGCTCGTTTCAAGGTATTTAAAGAAATACAAACATTGAATAAAATAATTTTGTCAATTTTGTAATTTTTATTAAGAACAAGTTCCGGGCTTATCATTTCTTCGGAAATTTCGAGAAGTTTCAACAAAAGCTTAGGTAACCTTAAAATCAAATTAAAATGTGTATCTGAATATGTCTGCGTAATCTAGGCCAATCAGAGAACGAACCAAAATACACTACAAGAATTGTATTTGCAGTTATTTACGTATTCGTGCGTAATAAAATGTTGTCGGTGACATTAATAAAAGCGCTGTGGGGAGGTGGAGTCTCGTACCATTTGGTGACATCTTTTACAAAACAACGGAAGTAGGATAAAATTAATTTTAATTCATGAATTTTATACGTTGAACTATCTATCTTACTCACTAATTACTTAATTATCTGGAAATTGAGAACCAAAATGTTTATACTTTATTTTTATAATTAGTTATTTTTATGATTTTGTGACATAAATTGAGTTTTTTTGTGGTCTGGAAGAACCTCGCGCATAGCCACCAAATAATTCTCTTTAAGGAACATTTATTTGTTATTAATATTAATTGTACATTTTTGTCCGTGATTTCGTAGCAATATATGTTCTTTCCTTGAACCGTGATATTTATAATTTTACACACAGGTAATTGTGTAAATTGGAACATCACATTTAACATGTGAAAAATCTGTTATTCTATTATATTATTTTGTGTAATATCAAGAATAAATAGTTTGACTCATCTAATAGTGATCAGGCTTAGGTTTACAGCATTAGGTGTTAAATAAAGTACAAGTGTGTTTTGCATTTTTAAACTGGATCGAAAAAGGCAAAACACAGCGCGTCTATCCTGGATCAATACCATATTAATAAAAGAGCCCATACCTTATGAACCCGTAGATAATCTCTTGACACTATACGTTGGAACGACCCAACAATTAAAAATAAGTCTTTTTCTATACATTGAAATGAAAATACGTGATATATTAAATTCAGTCATATTTGAAATAAGCCCTTAAAAGTTAATATTAGGTTGGAAAGAAACTATGAGCCACCTGTAAAAATTTAGAATATTTTAGTTCAGGGACAAATGTTACGGTATTTTTTGCCTAGGAGGACGCAAATTACCAATACCTACTATGCTTAACAAAACTATAAACTATAAATAGAATATGAACATTATATATTTACCGTGTATATTTCAATACAATGTAAAAATTACCGAATCATCCGTTGGTTGATTGTAATAAGCCTTAAATTAACAATGTGATGTAGGAAAATGAATAAACAATAACAAAGGAAAATGTGGTATTCATAAATGTGGTCATTATTATCGAAAACCTTTGTAGGTACTACACTTTTATTAGCTTAACGTGCATTTATCTAAAAACGGGATCTTTTCACTTATTTTTACCAAGTTCAAGATGTTCGACTCACTTTAAATTTGCTGGAAGTTAAAAGATAAACAAAAAAAATCCTTCCATGAAATGACGATAAATATTGCTCTTGTATAAGAGTTAACTACTCTGTGGTAATATTAGTAATACTATTACGAAAATGATATTACTTTTTAATATAATATAATTAATGTAATTTAATAAGATTTATATAATTAAGTTTTTCCTATTTGACCCTTAAACATACTCTGTGTTATATAAATTATATAGGTTGAAAAATATACTATAAATTAGTAAAACACACTTTAATAGCAAGCTCAACAAAAAGACGGAAAGTAGGTTTTATTAAAAAAAATGGAGTGTTTGATATGAAATGTTTAACAAATAGTTCATTGGTAAAAGTGGAGTTAAATAAAAATATAGTACAAGTCAAGCAAGTTTTTTTCTGTCAAATTATACTAATGATATTTTTTTTCTATATTTACTTCCGCTTGCTATTAAAGCGTGTTCTCTTCATTCTTTCAACAACAATTTATTTAAAATTAACACTTACAAGGAATAAAAAATCGATATCAAACCTCAAAAATAGCGAAATTTTATTGCTGATATTGAATCGATTCGAGAGAACGTGAGTAATACAAAAACCCTCAATAATTTAGACCAATGACGTTCGATACAACAAAAACTTCAAATTCTTGCAAAAACTTCCATCAGACAAGCGATAGGTTGCGAATTGGTTGGTCACTTTTTTTTTATTGCTTACATGAGTGGACGAGCTCACAGCCCACCTGATGTTAAGTGGTTACTGGAGCCCATAGACATCTACAACCTAAATGCGCCACCCACCTTGAGATATAAGTTCTAAGGTCTCAAATATAGTCACAACGACTGCCCCACCCTTGAAACCGAAACCCATTACTGCTTCACGGCAGAAATAGGCAGGGTGGTGGTACCTACCCGTGCGGACTCACAAGAGGTCCTACCACCAGTAAAAGTGACTGTTACAACTTTGCTGTTACATATTATTTTTTGGTTTCATTAACATTAGAAATACTGTAGTAATCTCGTAATATTACAGGTTTATATGCAGAAATAAATTCTGAGTCATCACTTGGATTCTCTGTATCTGATTGAATGACGTTATTAAATATAATCTCAATAGATTTTGTTCTCAGAAACTCAACGGTTACAATTGCCACTAGGCTCTCGGAAACTGAAGCTATTATCCTTGATCTTAAAGCCGAGAACTTGAATGTTCCCACAGCTAGACATTGCTTGACAATTAGCTTGGTTACATAATCATTAAATATTCACTGAATTCTACATAAGCATTTAAATATTTCCATTCATTATGACAGACAAAGTACTGTAGTGTGTCAACTTAATAAATTACAAGTTGTGATTGCAAGTCTTTAGTTTCTTTTCCGGTGTATGTCATGAATGATTTTTTGCGTGTTTTTTTTCTAATAAAAATAAAACGTTCTGATGAATAATTAAATGATTCTCGGTAAGTAATCATAGTCTATGTAGGTCGTTACGACATATATCTATGTCGTTTCATAGATAATTTGTGTGAATCACGAATGTTTTTAATTGCAATTTACCTAACCTAATAAGCTACGTGTGTTTGTGTCTATTTGTGTGCGTGTGTTTTTCTATTGCCTTTATTGGAGACAAAAATACGCCTTACCTGATGCTGAGTGCTTATTATCATAGCTCGGGGACTTCAGCAATGCCAGGGGTACAGCCAAGCCTGTTGCCTATCGCTGAGGATTCTCTCCAAACATAGTTTGAAGAAAGACATGTCATAGCCCCCAGACAACACCGAAGAGGGAAGTTCATTCCAAAGCCGGATAATGGTAGAAAAAATCTTTAGTAACGCACTGTGGATGAACGCAGTGGTCCTTCGCAATGTGTATGTATGTATGAACTCTGTTCCGGTAGTGGGCGAAGTGATGCTAAAAACGAGAAAGCGTGTTTGAATACATATCCTTACAATGATACATTCTCATATCCTTTTTTTTAATGTTCTCGGAAAGATTGTGATTGTGGGATTTTCCCACTACGAAATACGATATTACCTAATTTAATAAAAATAATTGTAATGACGTGATCGAATCAAATTATTTATTTATTATGTTTATTATATTATGTGATGTTACCCATTTTTTGTGAATGAAATTTTTGGAAACTTTAATTGCCAAATTTGGGGTTTTGGGGTAGTATGTGGTGGTAGTGAAGTCGTCGTCGCCTAAAGGATAAGGCACTCTGCGAATTCGTATCGGGCGATGCGACTATGTCGGCGCTCAAGTCCCGCAGGCAGATGCCATTATATGTGCTCGACAAACTACCTCCGCGGTGAAGAAATTAATATCGTGTTATAAACGCGGAAAAATTATAACATGCTTAATTACAACGCCTCAAGGTGGGTGGCGGCATTCACGTTGTGATGTCTATGAGCTTCATTAATACGTCGAACAGGTTTCGTTCGTATTGGTTCAGCTAGTTCACCAGAGCGTTCGATCCCAATGCTAAAACAACTCTCACGTTCCTATTTGCAGTTAGCAACACTGTCTTTCATGAAGTATATGTCTCAATAGTCCCATTTAAGACGCTTCGGCAATTCGGGTAACGATGGAGTCCTATCGTTATTCCAGGTTGGTAGTTAGGTCCTTTGAGCCGGTCAGAGCTGGTAAAAGTGCCACAAGCGACCGTCGCACTGCCTGACAAACACCGATTATACTACAGTTAGTCTAACAATAGACGAACACGCCAACCCTGGTCGCGTTACTGACACGTTAATTCCGTTATTTGTTATTATCGATTATCGTTATCAGTTTGCACAAAAGAATTTATACACACGTACGTTACATGTAAGTACATATGGCGGTGACGCGACGCTGCGCTAAAGGGATTATAAATAACTTTTTTTCTTCAAACAAATTCCGTTGTGATAACATAGATAAGGTTTTGTTTATTCTCAGTATCTGTGTATCTTAGCCAACCTCGACCAATAGAAAACGATATGGTCAAGTTCTTAGTGCGAGAAAAGAGTGCTGAAGAAATTTGGATTCTTTTGAACAGCTTAAAAAAAAACATTACGTAATCGCGATTTAGCAGTACGATGTTCGAAATCAGAGGTCCTTAACCAAGTCCTCGTAATTGATATTCGTCGCCTGACTGTGTCTATTACACGCATTGCCAATTTGAAAACCGTGAAAGCATGCATTATCAGCCAGCACCTGCATAATAGCGTATACCTATTATTGAACATGTTCCAAACGAGTTCAAACTATATTCAAATAAAAAAAGTACTGCTTCTCAACTAATAATCTTGATGGTGAATTTTCCTCCGCAATTCTGGGTGCAGAATATATACGAAATAACAATGAGCACGCCCAAACGCTCCAGTAGAGTAGTTTGGGTGACTAAACATTTCACTAGTTCACGTCTTTACGGATCCATCAGATCCAATATCTCTCTAACCTTCAGCTCTAACACTAGGAGCAGGCTTAGGGACTCTGGTAACGGTACTCGTCGAACTCTGCAAAGAGTTCGACGTGCAACCTAATCCATACATCAACCCGCTGAGTTTCTCGCCAGAATTTCTCAGCGTGCGGGTCGCGATTCCGATCCGGTAGAAGATGCATTCGCGAAGCAACTGCCCTTGAGTTATTAGGTCTCCTCCGGAGGTCCTCGGGCAACTATTAGCAAATCCCAAGCCTTTTCTAACTGAACATTTGCTCGCCCAACAGTCCTGGTGAAACTGCAAAGGCGTTCAAGACACCAGAAATCGTTCCATGCTAAAAAAAACTTTACTAGTTTAAACTTGCGAACAAAAAAAGGAATCCAAACCACCATCTTATTGTTCTTTTATCTATATAAAGGGATTGTAAGTTCGCCTGTCACTCTATGATAATGTAGTTTTTTTATCTGCCTGTATTAGATATTACAAACTTAATAACTATGACGTCAGTTTTCCTCTATACTTCTGATAAAAATCTAACTAAATAATGTATTTTATTAAACAGGCGTTAGATATCTACATTTCTACTTTGTAATTAGTCTTTAGGCACCGAAACAAAATGGACGTTTGTCGCTGTCAAAAAATGTGATACCTAATAATTAATAATAACGGATCATGCGTGTAAGATTATTTTAGTCTCAGTCTAATTGTATTAGCCGTGTTATTATCAAAACAAAAACATTTTGTAAAAGTCTCAAACAATAGTAAACAATCCATACATTTGATAGGCTTGCCTAGCTCTGTTAAACTATGTTATTTCACATTCAAGGTTTGTTATTTTACTACAAAGACTTGCATGAGATGCGATTATGCTGTTCCACGTACACAAAGACACTTTAAGCTCAAGGGCAATGCACTCTCGTATGCAATAATATGACACCACAAATTGTTGGTCGTTCAAAATCTCGTGAACAGTTTGGTAGCATTTTTGAGTTCGAACAAATTTGGGCCCTTATACTACGTAGGCGTATGTTAAAGCTCTGAATTGAATTAAAACGAAACTATAATAACGTCCGTGAGACTCCATTAAAGACAACTTAACTATTTAGCTAAAACTTTATTAAGCGTCATGATTCACGGCGTAGAACCCAATAGTTGACTCAGAAATATCCTCGTATTTTTGTATGCTAATAACCCGAAGACCCAAAATGCTTTTTAAAATCATTCGAAAGCAGAGGTCCGTGACCCTGTTCGAAGAACAGACCAACGTATCAACGCCCAGCGGTATAACATAATTTTTTGTGGTGGTTTTTGCCGCAACCTGCATCATGAAACTTGTCGTGATACTCATCTCAGAATTCTCGAGATACGTCAGATTTAAAACTAGTTTCGATTACGTGTTATAGGTACTTGTACCGTTTAATGATAATCATCATAAAATTTCATACATAATACAAAATTATAACAAAAGAAAAATCGGTTTCAACGAAATAAAAAAGAATATCATCTCTCGTCCGCGACAACGAAAACTATAAGTATTCGAAGCAACGGAAATAATATATCCAGTACATGCACCTACCACTAATTACTATGCACTACCTTTAGTGGATTGATCGAGAATGCCTTAGGTATTAAATCTACCAATACAAATATTACATGAAGTATAAAAAATAAATATAGTCAATGACAACAGAACACGCGAGATTAAGCATTAAAGTATTTTTATAATGAAGTTTATTCGAAGTCATTGAATATGCATTAGTGCAGAAAGTTAACTCAAAAACTACTGGACCGATCGTGATAAAATTGAAATAGGACCTCGTGACAAGCACCAGATTTCAAATAAAAAAGAACCATCATAATCGATTCACCTTGAAAAAAGTTCTAAGGTAACAATCGAACAACACAAAAAGAACAATCAATCGAATTAAAAACCTCCTCACTTTTTTGAAGTAACTTAAAACTCACGGTTTCTATTTTTTATCCTAAGATATGACCATTTGACATATGCTCAATTGATTCAATCAAATCATAATTTAATAATCGATCACTATAAAAAAACACGTAGATAGTTGAAGCATCGTTTTTTTGCGCAAATCTTAGTCTGATACCCCAAACAAATTCTGAAACGATTTCTTCTTTAAAGTGTTTTATATTCGTGATGCGGCGTCATTTGAACGTTTGTAGGCAAATCGAATTCGAAGCCTACGCGGCATACGTAAATATGGTTGTAATTATGTAGGTATGTGCTGCGTACTAATTAGACGTACTAACTTAAATTTTAAATAAGGGTACTCTGTCATTTTATAATAATACAAGCTGTTACCGGCGGCTTCACCCGCGTACTCAAATAAAAGTATCAACCTAGTTTCCCGTGAGAATGAGATATTTTTTCGGGATAAAAGGTACCTTATGTCATCACATTGCTCACCTAATACTTTCACTTTTAAAAAATTATGTCAATCCGTCACTACTTTCGATGTGAAAGAATGATTAACAAACAATTAAACACACTTTCCCATTAATAATATTATATTATGTAGTAATTTTTTAGTAATTAGGTATATGTATGTAAACGCCCCGTCAAAAAACTCAACGAATAACGGTCTCCAAGCCAAAACTTTATCCACATCCGCAGCACAGATGTTGAATTATTTATTTATAAATACTCTGTTATCTATTTCCAACTAGTTTTAGATTTCAATGTCTGTCTTGGAT
Source organism: Bombyx mandarina (assembly GCF_030267445.1). Taxonomy (NCBI): domain Eukaryota; kingdom Metazoa; phylum Arthropoda; class Insecta; order Lepidoptera; family Bombycidae; genus Bombyx; species Bombyx mandarina. The sequence goes on from NC_143221.1 coordinate 9,531,197, forward strand.
TAATTTCTATCTATCTGCTGTCTGCATCGCAATGGCATGCGTGTTGAAGTCTTAAGTGGTACCACGAATGTTCTAGCTTTCAAACCGATAACGCCTAAGCTGATAACACAAGCTCATAACAATATCTAGTAATTTACATTATCACCTTGAACTTTTTGTTGTAATGTCGCTTTCTCAAACATCAATACAACAATATACATAGGTCGGAACCTACGTGACACGTCCCATACCTAATTACTGTGTTTAGATACAATCATGGCTAATGGTCATTTCCAGTTGACGTGACGCGCCGGCCACTCTAAATCATCCACTATTCTCTAAACACAACCTTCCAAAAAATTCATGAACAATACTAATGATTGTCGTGACGTCAAACCACATAATAATTTTCTATTACTGTCCTTTTCAAAATAGTAAAAAAATATCGCTATGTAATACATATATCTACGTGTATACTTGTGTATGTCTTTCATTACGTTAAAACAACGTTAAATAAGTGCCAATTACCCGCGTCTCAATGGTCTTTTTAATGAAGTCTGCACGTTCATACTTGCATCGCTTCGAACCACGTTAGCAAAGACTGTTGGTATTTTGTTCCCTACCTAATCCCTGGTAGCCTACTCACGGACCGGTAGGTAAGCTCACGGGCTCAACCAGAGAAAGTTTGCTAACATTGGCCCTTGTAGGAATAGTTCTTCGCTCAATCTATCACTGGAACGTTCCAGACATCGATGAGTTTGCGTTTATTTACAAACCTTAAACTGAAACTCGTTCACTACATTCACCATTGTTTCAGAATATAAATAATAAACAAAATTATTATTTTAAGTACATTCTTACAAAATTAATCGAGTACATACGCATTCTAATTGTATTACGTATTTATGACCGTTATCAAAAGTGTAGCGATGATAGATTACGATAATTCGCGTCATTTTAAATGCTGCACACTTTTACAATGTTATGAAGTTAAATATAATTGAATAACCTGTTGTCATATAATTTATTTCCTTATTACAAAAAATTTCGTGCAAACATTTGCTTTAAATGTTATATAATGTTAAACTACAGTGTAACGTCGTTGCCCACCTATTTTTTTCCACTTTCTTTAATTATTACTCTATTCTTTCTATTTTTATACTCTACTTACTTATAACAAGGATAATTCCTAGTTTTGAAATTGTATCCGGTTTAAATTTCAGTACAGTGATTAGGTATTGGTTTTTATCATGGCCTTTTCAGTTCATTTCTGATTTGCAGTCAATGAAGATCGAAGGAGTGCTCGAGACTCCTCAGGAACTTTTCTGTAACTGTCTGTATTGACCAAATATCAGGTTTGAAGATTGTGCAGAGCAACTACAATTTAGTTTTCAAGACTTTGTTTCAAATCAAGCGTTTCTTGCCTTCCTTCTACCGACTTACTTCTGTGTTTACTTATCCTTAAATTTTATGGCCGAATCCAACCATCACCGATCTTTGAGGTTCTTGAAGGCCGTGCATCTGCTGGCAATAATACAGTGGTAAAGGAAATAGTACGCTTTGCACAGCGTCTGGATGAATACTGTGTATATGTGCAACCAACCTTTTTGAAAGGTTGTTTTATTTAATACTGAAGCACTCACTGGCAGGGCGGTAGGATCAGCAAAATATATATAATATAGGATTGCAGCAAAATAACTTGCATACAATATACACGTGCACAGTGAAGCATTTTCAAAGTTTAAATGTTGTAGCGCTAATATTACATATTGTTATGTGAAAAAATTAACACATTGATGGAACTAAATCATAACCAAATATACCGAGTTACACGCCATTTTAAGACGTTACGAAATGTCCCAGAATCTATTTGTATTGTAAACTTGTATTAGATACGAGTACATGTATGGATGTTACAAAATTGTACAAGCAAATATATGTACTAAGTGGCGGAATAGTTTTCTAGGCGTACATTATTCCAAACTCACATTATTTCCGCATTTCAATTTAATAAAGATGATAATTTAATTTTGATTACATTTCATCGTATATTAGTTCATTTCCACTGTATCCCTAATAATTAGTAAAATTAAAACAATACATAAAAGGAATGTAGATGTATCCTTCGCATCGGAACTCATGACTGCTTCAGAAGAGAGGTGAACTCTTTTAAGATGCGGACCGCGCGGCACACCTGCATAAGTCATGACATGACATTATTTAGGCCTCAACATATTCTGAAGTAGAATACACAAACTTATTGTTATCTTTTCCAATTAACTTAAAGCATTGTCAATGGAAGTAAATACCGGATATGTATGTAGAACTCATTTTGTCAACATACTTTCCTTATAAAATATTCATTATGCAAGTTACTTGTATACGATCAGAGACCTTTGTGTTGGACTTTTATGGCGAGTTCGGTCAGGGTAAACAGTATTAAACTCGATATAAATTGATTATACTGACACGACAAATGGATTACTGCCAAGAAGCAATGCCAAAGCTTACCTTTAAAGGTTGAAACTTTACGTTTTTATCACAAATTTATGCATCGATTAAGTCATACTTAAATCATAGATATTGTAAAGAGTTACGTCATAAGTTGTGTTACCTTATGGATTGAATCAGGACTATAATAAATACTTAAATCATAGATATTGTAAAGAGTTACGTCATAAGTTGTGTTACCTTATGGATTATGTCAGGACTATAATAAATACTTAAATCATAGATATTGTAAAGAGTTATGTCATAAGTTGTGTTACCTTATGGATTAAGTCAGGACTATAATAAATACTTAAATCATAGATATTGTAAAGAGTTACGTCATAAGTTGTGTTACCTTATGGATTAAGTCAGGACTATAATAAATACTTAAATCATAGATATTGTAAAGAGTTACGTCATAAGTTGTGTTACCTTATGGATTGAATCAGGACTATAATAACAGCCTCATTAATTATACATTCAGCCTTTAATATTGATGTTTCCGGAGTAGCTATATCGCTTTTTTTTTTGCAAAGTCCCACTAAATTACGACAAACTTAGACTTAATAATTTATGGTTAATTATCAAAAAGTTTTAACGTTTTAGCGTCTCAAACAATCATGAATAACATTATTTGTCGGTCTTCACATAATGGACTTTTACACTCCGATAACTCATCATGAACAAAATCATTAATCTTTACAACGCGTTGAAGAAAAAGTTTTTTTAATTAGTGCCTACTTCCGTCATTCACGAGTGAAACTTAGTTAAGTTTTAATGTAAGCCCTTACAAAACGATCAAGCATTCTAGAAAATTCTTTTTCGGTGTACTTACGTATGTACCTACATACATACGTGAATATAACATTTGTGGGATTAACGAATTCACGGCATCCTGTACACAGGTGGTAGGCAGAGCGTATATCCTCTTATGTCCCTAACTAATTAGAATAATTTCCATCCGGTCAAATCGTAGCGTCATTTTCCTAACTTTTACAGATACGAAACTAGGGTTTCAATATAAATGTACTACTCTGTAGTAGAGTCAAAGACTTCCAACATACATATAACATACTATTTTCTAATGCACCGTTTCATAAGTCATTTGATTTAAAAAGCATATTACACACACAATTTGGTTATTAAATACACAATCATTGGTTGAAGATGAAAACGAGTACAAAAAAATTTTCCAACGTTACTATTTTTGTTTTTGAAAAACCAACTTATTTACACTCATTTATTTACCTTAAATTAAATATGTCCTATATTTTAATATTATTTCAGCAGTGGTTTTTTTAATAACAGTCTTTCGGGTAACTTAGTTGATTTGGATACACGGGCTTGTCCTCTTCAAATATTAGTAGTAGAGCATATTGAAATCCTCACTGCTACTGTTGGCACCGGCATGCCTCTTGCTTCCGCGACCACATTTTCCAAGGGCGAGATAGATATCTAAATACATATTTTATCTCAAGGTGAACAGTATACCAAAATAATAGTTTTCACTACAGCACACACACAATTCAGTTTACTGAGTACATTCCTGTAATCGGACCATAACTAACCGACCCTCAACACCCAATTTGGATTCCGAATCAGTTCAACTTCACGTTTGACGTGGCTTTGGGTTAAAATAAAACAATACACGTTTTATTTTATGTGTTGTCACGGTATACTAAGCGGTACCAACCCAAGGTACCCATATTAACAGTCAACAAACAACCAATACAAAAATACTTATTTGGGTTAAGCCAGTTATGTTTTGTAAAGCAACAATAATAATACAAATTAAACCATATAGGCCTCTGAATTCAGATTCAATGTTTTCATTTTCGCATTTTCCTTATTATTTTCCGAAACGAATACGAATACAAATAATACAAATAATACTTACGTAAAAATTGGATTGTCTTTTTTTTTTTAATGCTTAGATGGGTGAGCGAGCTTACGACCCAACTGGCCAAAAGTCGTTACTGGAGCCCATAGACATCGCGACGTGATTGCCGTCACCACATGAGGTCTAAGTCTCAATAGTATTATATCAGGGCTATGCCAGACTTCTAACGGTACTGTAGGAATGTTTCGCGGCAGATGTAGGCAGGATGGTAGTACCTACCCGCACGAGATAACAATAAACATTACCATCAAAAGCCGTCTTGAACTGGGAATGTTTTGCGTTCATACGCTGTATTTAATTATTTTTTCAGAATGGGTGAGCTTGGTACTAAACTGGGATTGGATGAGCTGACCGGAGGAGCCGCTACGATCAGCAGAGCACTACTCGCTGAGTTTATCGGTACGGTCTTAGCATACACTTTTATTGAATATTTTTTCATATAGTACTTGTACACTAATCATTTACAGCGTTACTAGCTGGTCCGGCAAACGTTGTTTTGCCATATAAATTATTTATAGGAAAGATAAATAGCCTAGATACCGACTGCAGCGACATCTGCCGGGCTGATTTGTAAATCTAAACCATTCTCGAATCCACCTGAAGGTACACAGAAAATTTCATTAAAATCGGTCCAGCCGCTTAGGAGAAGTCAGTAACAAACACACGCACAGAAGAAATACAATATATGTATATTAAGGCTTACTTAAAAATTTGTCACCGAAGTGACACATCACTTCAAGGAAGAAGCTTTATTAAAAAATCTTGAATAGAACTATCTCATATGTTCCTGTTATTGTTATTCTGTATTTAAATATAAAAAATATTACATGTTAAATGTGGTCACGTTATTGTTGATTTTCTAGGTAACAACGAAAAACAAAATTATTAATATTATTATTATTCACATGAAACATTTATTTTCCTGTTCCATGAAAATATATATACCCGTCATATATTTTATTTGTCGAGTTATGTGAACCCATTTCCGACCACAAATCTTACGAATTAATTCATAGAACTCTACGCACAACTGAGACAGACATGCGTACATGAAAATCAAAACAAGAGAATTGGGTAATTGTCAAGAATTGGCAATGGTTTTTATGGATAACTAGCGACCCGCCCTCGCTTCGCTTCGGAAACATTAAAACACACATGAAACCAAAAAAAAAATTTAAAAAAAGTAGCCTATGTTCATCCGGGACAATGTCGGCTTCTAATGGAAAAAGAATTTTTCAAATCGGTCCAGTAGTTTCGGAGCCTATTCGAAACAAACAAACAAACAAACAAATCTTTCCTCTTTATAATATTAGTATAGATATTTAGAATTTATTATCTTATTCTTTTAATTGAACTTGGTTCGACTTAATTTGATGTTGTGATGCTAATGGCAGCGTGTGTGGGCCTGGTCGGATCAGTAGCATAAGTCTATTTTGCTCGCAAAGCAGTCGTACTTTTTGGGTTCGAACACCTTTCCCAATTCTATTCGAATTTAAACCTTATGCCTCAATGTTCCCTTAGCGGGATTTTGTAACATTTTTTCGTATACATATTTTATAAAAATAATCAGATCCACCACTCGATTTTGTGATGTCTTTTTTTTTTATTGCCCTTGTAGGCAGACGAGCATACGGCCCATCTGATGGTGAGTGGTTACCGTCGCCCATGGACTTCACAAATGCCAGGGGCAGAGCCAAGCCGCTGCCTACCGAATATCTAACGTATATTTAGTGTATTTTCTTTGGTTTTCACAAGCCGTAGACATAATTAAAATTACTTTTATCGTACGCGACCACGAGAATTGTAAAGTATTTGAAACGACGAAAATAATATAAAGACATTAAAAATGCTAAGATTAGGCCGCAATAGTAGTTTTAATAGTGGTTTTTCTATTGAAGAGCATTTAACCCTAAAACGTACGACATAAGCCGAGAATCTATTTTTTTTTACTAAGTTAAAAATAACAGATGTATTACTCACGAAAATAAATTACAGGACAATTGCTTAATTAATTCTATTGGTTAAGTTTAATTTGACATGTCTAATGCAGGTAACTTGCTCCTAAATCTGTTCGGCTGTGGTGCTTGTGTGAAGATTTCGTTGGAGTCCAACAGTGAAACGGACATCTTGCTCATCGCGTTGGCGTTTGGGCTAGCGGTATTTGCTGCTGTCTCGGTAACTAAAATGGCATATTTTTTAAAATTTTCTCTTTCGCTGGGCTGTACCTTTGATAAGGAGATTTCGAACACAATTTTTCCCACCAGTCACACCACCAGAATATAAAAAGAATTTGGTTCGTCAGGACAATTAAAAAAAACCCATTAATAACAGAGAGATAGTATCTTATCACAAATATCATCACGTAAATAATAAAAAAATTATTAATAGTAAGTTTGCGATTGAATAAGCCTACCTCGAGTTTTAATTATAATTACTATCTAAGATCTTAATAGAAATACTATCGTCAATATCTCGTCATTCATTCATTAATCACAAACATTCAACGTGAAATATTTACGATAACGATTTATTTTTCCACCCTAAGTTTGACCGGTCACAAATACATTCACGAAATAAAATTCCAGAGTGCCACTGCCCGTTTTTGTTTTTAAGGTAATAAGTAATAAAGTTCTGGTGTTTTTTTTATTTTATCATCATGCATTTTTGTCTAAGTATACAATCTTAATCTGTGACAAATAGAGATGATAATTCGAATTATTGATACCAGAGACATTCTGTTCTTGGTTGTATTCTTGAGTTGAAATATTTCGTCTTTTGTGAAGTGGTTACCAACGACTTAGACTCAGACTCAGACTTAGACACAGTTGAAGTATAGATTGAGACACAATGCGTGTTGTCCTGTCCTTATGAGCTGAATCTAACAGATAGAAAAATTAATTAAGGATATTATTACTAAGCAAACAATGACCAATTTATCTACTAAGTTGATAGTATTTTTATACCTTAGATATATAATAAATACTACTAAACATATTATACAAATATGAGTATTTATTATGTATGTCACACTCGAAATATAAAAACAACATAAACATATTATGCCTACTGAAACAAACACAAAGGTATAAAACATAATATATTGTTTTCCCCGAATAACTCCCAACTTGTCGCAAATCAATCTTCGAAAAGGCTGTCGATCTGCTTTTTTTAAAGCGAGCTTTTGAAAACGGAAACACGGTATTTCATGACAAAATATATTAACAGGCAATAGGTCATATTTCTGGCGGACACCTAAACCCGGCGGTGACAGCCGGCATGCTGTGCACGGGCCGCATCAAGCTAATCCGTGCGGTGCTATACGTCATCGTGCAATGCGCCGGGGCCGCGGCCGGTTCGGGACTGCTCAAGGCGCTGACGCCGGACCGCATGGCCGGCAGTCTCGGCTGCACCGGTCTCGGCGTTGACGTTACAGAGCTCCAGGGCTTCGGGATTGAATTCTTCCTTGGATTCTTGCTTGTCTTCATCGTTTGTGGGGTGAGTACAACCGTTTAAGAAGTCATCGTGGCCTAAGGGATAGAAGTCATCGTGGCCTAAGGGATAAGACGTCCGGTGCATTTGGGTTGAACGATGCACCGGTGTTCGAATCCCAGGTGGGTACCAATTTTTCTAATGAATGTACTCAACAAATGCTCACGATTGACTTCCACGGTGAAGAAATAATGACATCGTGTAATAAAAATGAAAGCCGCAAATTTTTTAATTTGTATAATTACTGGTGGTAGTATCTCTTGTGAGTCCTCACAGATAGGTAGCACCACCCCGCCTATTTCTGCCGAGAAGCAGTAACGCGTTTCGGTTTGAAGGGCAGCCGTTGTAACTATACCTACTTGAGACCTTAGAACTTATATCTCAAGGTGGGTGGCGCATTTATGTTGTAGATGTCTAGGACTCCAGTGACCAATTAACACCAGGTGGGCTGTGAGCTCGTCCACCCATCTAAGCAATAAATAAAAAACTTTATATAAATCAATCAACCAATCATGTATGATTTACAATAGATAAGTTTTTAATTAGGTACTCTATCATGAAACTAGATATTTGAATTTGTCTACACAATATTCTTTTAAATTAATAAGGACGTAACAATACTGATGTTTTTTTTTCATAATAATAAGTGTGGATTTGCAATATGAGCTATTAAAATAAAACCTGGCAAATTTACCTACAACATTGGACTGCGTACAGCACAGGGTTTCTTGCGTAAACAATTTTTTTTATATAATTTCGATTCACCACCGCACAATAAATACCATGTCTTCTGAAATTAATTTTAACTTTAAAAAAATGTCTGTGAATACCTCGTTATCTAATAATACTAATGGGACGCCGGAAACCTCTACTATTTAACCTCGAGCTTTAAAAAAAAAACAATGTAAAAACAAGACAAATCTCAAGCAACCATCTATATGTAGGTTGCGTGCTACCACATAATCATTCTAACGCCTTAGCTAAGGGAATAAATTACGTTGCCGTCATAGAGACGCCTTTAGTAATCTAATTATTTTCAAAGGAAGATACGTTTAGTTTTAGACGTTATAATTAAATAAACATTACATCTCTCTCCATAATGCGCTTATTTATATTTATAGTAGGTATTTCTTTAGTTTTTAAAAAACCAGACCTTAGAAGACCAGATTTAACAAAATAACGTACATACAATATGCATATTTATTTTCATCATTCTACAAAAAACAGTGATTATAATCCGTAGTAGCTATCTACATAATCAGCGAAGCACTGCTCTTGTTATGGCAGATGTTACCAAAGTATCCCAGGCCCCAAGAACTCGCCATTCGGTGAAGTTAGGTTTAACTCTTTGAGGTTACTAGCGGTAGGTAGGCAAAAACATTGATATTCTTATATCTTTGATCTTTCAACTTTCATTTTATATGTTTAGTTATTTTTTTGTATTTCTATCAAAACTACAATTTCTACAATAGTGAAAATTAAACTCTGTTTAACTAATTGTGTAAGTTGAGCTGGCTAAACGTGAAACATTTTCTGAGATTACTAATATGCGCCATCTAGTGATGAAAAGTTTACCAACGATTATCCGATTGAAATTTCAAAGCATTTTCCTTTTAAATGTGTGAATGAATGAAATAATCGGAGCGTATGTATCGTAACGCTACATCGCTGTTTTCTTTAATAATCTAAAAAGTACATTCTGATTAGGCTTATTTAGATATTGATTATAGAATATAATGTTTGAAGTCATCGTGGCCTAAAGTATAAAACGTCAGGTGCATTCGTATCGAGTGATGCAACGGTGTTCGAATCCCGCAGGCGGCCAGTTTTTCTTATGCAATTCGTACTTCACAAATGTTCACAATTGACTTCCACGGTGAAGGAATAACATCGTGTAATAAAAATCAAACCCGCCAAATTATAATTTGCGTAATTACTGGTGGTAGGAACTCTTGTGAGTCCGCACGGGTAGGTACCACAACCCCGCCTATTTCTGCCGTGAAGCAGTAATGCGTTTCGGTTTGAAGGGTAGAGCAGCCGTTGTAACCATACTGAGACCTTAGAACTTATATCTCAAGGTGGGTGGCGCATTTACGTCGTAGATGTCTATGGGCTCCAGTAACACCAGGTGGGCTGTGAGCTCGTCCGTCCATCTAAGCAATAAAATAATAATAATTATGTAAAATATTTTCTGTAGGTGTGCGATGCCAATAAGCCGGACAGTAAAGCAACGGCCCCGCTCGCCATCGGCCTCACCGTGACCCTGGGTCACTTGCTCGCCGTCGACTACACAGGCTCTGCCATGAACCCAGCCCGCTCCTTTGGCTCGGCCCTCGTCGCTAGCAACTGGAGTCACCATTGGGTACGATGATTAACATATTGACTGCCACGTAGGTCACCGGTGCCCTACACGACGCACTAAAATAATTGTGTCGATTTCTGTTTCTAAGCGCCTGGATTACCTAACATCGCCTTCTTTTGTATTTTAATGTGTTATGGTTTTTTGGTCGGCCGCCAAACCGTTGGTTAGATCAGGTAACTGCGCTCACTGGACTCGCTGTTGCGACCGCCCTGAGAGAAGCCGAAAACCGAAGAAAATGGAAGCTGATGGTACAAAGAGCAACAAAGGGCTTTCAGGGACACGACCTTCAGCAATTAAGTATGCGACTAAGAAGAAGAATAGTCTTTTAGGTCACTTAGAAATACATTCATTCTCAGTATCTTCAGATTCAACTTTCCCAGAATCTACCAGAAATTTTAGCACCTTAGTAAGAAGATCGAAGACAGAAATCGACATAATCACTTTAGTCCGCCACGTAGGGCATCAGTGACCTACATGGCAGTCAACGTGTTAATAATACACCTCACGAAACACAAAATCATTGTAATAATATGAATACATATTTTTTTTTACATTTCAAAAAAAGAAATATACATGTTATCATTATTATAATAGTATTTATAAAAAAAATATTATTAGTAATATTTTATGAAATGTTATTAAATTGTGATACGATTATCGAGTCAGTACTGCCGTTGTGCCTATATTTACTGCGAAGAAATACTGCAGCCCTTAGTTCTCACTGTAGACAATGGCATTAACTTTGTGACTAACAAAAAAATCGAATTGTTTTGTGTATCAAAATAAATAATAGTTACAAAAAACTAAAAAAATACACCGTTATAGAAAATCCAACTAAAATATAGAAAATAAATTTTAATAAATTTGAATTAAAAATAGTATAAGAAAAAAAATGGCATGAAACAGTTTGCTTTTGAACTTTAATAAATTGACCACATATTGAACAAAATGCATCGGCATCGTATTTACACTTTCGTGACATTTTAAGTTTTTCTGGGCTTGTACAAAACACTTGATCGTTGTTTATGACTCGAGTGCCATATAGAGTGGAACTGTGTAGACGTAAACACCCCACTCTCATAGCGCACTTTTTTTGAAAGTTTTAAAATTAATTAAAATTTATAAAAAAATTGAAAGAGTATTATTACTATAGCTATGATAAAAGCAAACTTTATACAAAAAAAAGGTATTTTATTTTCGTTTTTTGTGAATAATTAACCGGAAAAACCTAGTATAAACGTTAGGATAAAGAACGAATTTTTTTTTGTAGAGTTGTGTAATTTACTCTTTTAACAGATATACTGGGCTGGACCTATTGCCGGCGGTATTGCCGGTGCTCTGCTGTACGTCCACGGATTTACCGCGCCACCCCAGGAGCCGCCCACCAGATACAGATCTGTTGCCGGTGACGAAAAGGAGGTTAGGACATAATATTTAATCCCTTTATACATGATCTTATTCAAGTAGCCGATATGCGGCAAGTTTAATGTGAATACATTAAGATGTAAAATAATTAAATTAAACATAAGTGTTTACTAAACAAGCATACCGGAAGAACGGCGCCGACTGCATGGACCGTTGAACAAAGCGTAAGCAATCAATTAATTAAACACGTTAACACTTTAATTTTAGCAGTTTTTAATAGATCATAAAAACTGTGTTTTATATTTGCATACCGGATGGACCGATTAGGTCGGGGATCAGTTTGTGTCATGCGGTTACCGTGGCTCGTACCTACATAAATGCACGACGTGAACACCGCAGCTCAGCACACGTCATTACGGATCATCCGGATCCATTAACGGTGCTTTTAGGTACCTCAAGCACTGGTCACCGTGCTCGTGACGAAATGTTCACGATTAACTTCCACGGTGAAGGAATAACATCGTGTAATAAAAATCAAACTCGCATAATTATAATTTGCGTAATTACTGGTGGTAGGACCTCTTGTGAGTCCGCGCGGGTAGGTACCACCACCCCGCCTATTTCTGCCGTGAAGCAGTAATGCGTTTCGGTTTGAAGGGTGGGGCAGCCGTTGTAACTATACTAGACCTTAGAACTTATATCTCAAGGTAGGCGGCGCACTTACGTTGTAGATGTCTATGTGCTCTAGTAACCACTTAACAAACAGGTGAGCTGTGAGCTCATCCACCGATGTACGCAATAAAAAAAACAATTTTATTTTCAGCTGAAGCGACTTGATGGTGGTAAACTGGACGACATGGCCTGAAGTCGTGAGTCGGTGGGGCGGCCGTCGCTGCTGGTACCGGCAGGGGCGCGTCCGCAACCCGCCCGTCCTCTCTACCAGTACAGAACTATCCTATTAAACGATACACAGTGCCTATAATAACCATGTCGTAAATCCACAAAAAGCTTTTAACCATACCAGTACCGATCGAAAATCAACCCTACGAGTATGTGTTAGGGGAAGTTTTTCAATATTTTACGAATTCGAATTTCGTAGTGAAACAGAATCAAAATACGGCCATATTTAAAATGAAGTTGTCATATGTCATTTATTGTCACCAAGGGCTCCGTAATTATGTACAACACTGAGACAGGATTTTTATTTATGTCTTCCTGTAAAGCATCGCTTTGGCATGGCATGTCCTATACTCATTATTCTTGTTAAAATGTTTATCTCAGAATTAGAAAAGAGGTGATGCTCAATTTTTTTTTTTTTTTTTATTTTAGTTCCGAAACACTGCGACAGACCGTTTTGATAAAGGTATTTTTTTTCCTTCACATGTACGGATCCCTAAGGTATTGACTATCAAATTAATTCCTCGCAATTTGTCACAGTAAACAGATTGTAAGGTCAGAATAAATATATCTATACCACCAATATTATTAGCTTTGTGTATGTAAATTTATTTTTGAAACGAAACTAAAGAAACGGTTAGACAAGTGAACGTCTTGTACAAAAGCGTCTTCGTGTAGGCCTCACGTGCCCCAGTAAATCTCAAAAGTACAATTAGTTATTTCAATCAAAAAGCATTATCAGCAATTTGAGATTATCAGATACGTAATTAAATTATATTTGTATTTTAATCGAAGTTAATATTTAAGGAATAAAACATTTTGATAAGTCTTACTTACTCATTTTTATTATTATTAATTATTATTAGTATTATAATAATTAATTATTTATGTGGTAGTTGATAAATGTTACACGTTGCGTACAAACGAACACTAAGCTGAATCATGACGGCCACACAAGGTCGATGAACTTTTTGCGGAAATTGTTTTTATACGCACAAATTCGTATAAATTTTTTTGTCTTTCTTCGGCGGTCTCCATAGATAATACACTTAATATTTAAGAGCGATCTCAGCCTCCAGGAGTTATAACTTTTAGATCAATTACCTGAAAAAATTAATCTATAAACTGTACCTGTTATTAGAACCAGAACGAATTACCTACAATGTAAACTATTGTTAACGTTTCAATTTGTAAAGTTGAAATCAAAACACAACCTTGTGCTTCTAATGCATAGATTAATTTATTAGGTACCCTTAAAAAAATAAAATACGTGTGTAATGAACATTTTCACAAAGCAAAACTAAATGTAATTATGATAGGTACTTGAAATGTGTATTTTGGATTTTTTTCACAGGACATAACTAAATATTTATAAAATTTTATTAACACTGGTTTGTACGTAAGTGTACTTAGTTTAAGAATTTAGCAAGTTGGATTTATAAAATATTTTTTTAAATATTATAAACGTAATGTATGAAGATGTTTTATTAAGAGTTTGAACATGTTATTAACGTAAATTGATAAATAAAGAAATAAAAAAAAAATCTGTTTTAATTACACAAGTATAAGTTGGCAGGTACTTTGGCCAGAAAATTTGAACTTATTTGACTTTAAAAGTTCATCAAACCGGTTGGTACTATAAATATTAGAACGGAGTCAGTGGTGCTCAGTTAGAAAGAAACAAGAAACACGTAGGCAATCAAATATAAATTTGTATATATTTACAAATGGTTAAACTTGTACCCGTATATTGGTGTATCAGTCGAATGCACGATTTAAGAACTCATACATGAGTCGTCTATTATCAAAGGTGGCAATCTGTGCATTTGGACAAAAAAAAATTATTGATATGTCAATACAGATTGATTTTAATATAATCGTCTCCTCCAAAGAATACGGTTCAAAACCTGCATTAAATAAAGGTTAATAGTTAACCTGTTATTTATCTAAGATGTCGTTCCGAAGAGTTTTGTGACTGCCAATGGAATACAAAGTCAATAATTCGTTTTTCTGATTTACCAATCATTGTCCAAAAGTCAGATTGCCGGCTTTGATAATAGTCGACTCACATGTGAAACATTTAAAAGAAACATTCATATTTATTTATATCGATAATTTACATTCAGCGACGTCGAATTAATAATTATACACATATTTAACATAAACAAATATGTACCACCTTCACTCCGAATACGGAATGGCGTTAATAAAGCTACGAATCCCGACCCAGAATCGGACCTCAATTCATTAAAAAATGTAGTCAGGGACACTAACAATTCTACTAACGAGGCTATCAAACTATTAAATATCGTATGCTCGACGCCGATTATTCCTACCTATTCGCTGGTAGTCTAAGAGGCTATTCTAGCTACGCCCGGACGGGTAGGTGAGCTCACGGGCTCAACCTGAGAGAATTTGCTAACACTAACCCTAGCAAGAGCAGCGCTTCGCTGAATCTACCGCCAATCCAAAGATCCGGCGAGAAACTCAGTGGCTGTGTCTATGGATTAGTTCGATCGTCATAATCGACGAGTTCGACGAGGACCGGTTCGAGGAGTGACCGGTGCTTAAGAAAAGTAAAGACCGGTAAAGAACCGAGAGTTAATCCAGGGATCCGATAAGACATGTTCCGGGCAACGGCGGCTTTGCGTTGCTCCGTCGCGGTCGGATAAGTAATTAGCGGCGGCTACTATAAGAGGGTTTCGTGTCGCGCCGCTTTGTCGAAGTAGCGCTCTGACGCTTCCTTAAGATACTTACGTATCGGTACTGAATTTAAGCAGTCGTGAAGATCAACATTCCTAACATACCACGGTGCTCTGATGGCTATCCTGCAGAAACGGGTTTGGATGACCTGGAGAGAGTTAATGTGTGTACGTACGGGCCACGTGAGCGAACACTACACTTGCAAAGGTCATGACCAAACGTATGCAAGTTTTGTAGAGTGTCACCTTGTTTTGAAGGGGCAATTTACTTCGCTGCGCAGATTACTTACCTATATAAGACCAGTGGCACGGCTCTCGGTTGCGGTCAACAACTGTGACCGCGATTAACATTGAACACTATACAGTAATCTAATATTAATCAAGGAATCTAGTTTTAAATTACGGTATCTGTATTCAAATCTTAAAAACATATATGTGACTAATCGAATTTACCTTTCATTATGTACTACTTGTGTATCATTCACTACCTACTCTGGAATTCATTCGTGAAAAATCTTAGGTAGAAATAAAAAACAATACGTTATTTTCTTTGTTTATTTAAAAAACCAATCAAAATAAATGCAAAAAATTCTTGTTCATTATGATGACTTAGGAGCTTTATAAAGTTTTCTAACGGAATATGTACACGATTATATGAACCAAAAAAATAAACCGATATGATCCAAATATAAACTTTAAGTGTGTACTTAAATAACAATAATAGACTTGATTAAATACAGCAAAATATGAAATATCGTGTGCTGGTAGAGTTTACAAACATCAAAAAGTTTTTATTTAATTCAAAATATCAATTGAAAATATTTTAGATGATCAGATATGGTAATTACAGTTAATATTGATTTGTATATTATTACTTTAGATGTTGAATTATGCGTTTTTCTATAATTAAAAAAACTTTAATGATTTAGATAAACAAATTGTTTTCCTAAAGATTAAATTAAATAATACAAACAAGGACGAAATCGACAGGTGTGTAGCTTGCGCGTGACTATAAAATAGAAAAGTGAACAAGATTATATACACTTAATAATTTATCCTTAATTCATATTATCTATTTTGATATCCTAATTAAGCAAAAAAAAACTCATTAAAAGTGCTTTTTTTCATAATAGCAGATCTACTTCATCTTATAACTCAATTCCAAAACATATTTACAATTTCTCTATATGTTATTTGAAACTAGCTTCCACATTTTAACAGAAGCCGTGGAATTTCTCCCGTGCTATGACGGAAATATGTACATACAGAAACAAGACTCACCTCGATCCTAATTACCTACCACATATCTTCCACAAGGATTAACGACCTCAACGGAAATCGAGACCGAATCCCCGATATCAAAAACAATTTTGATATCGGGATATCAAAAACAATGTTGATATCAAAAACAATTTTGATATCGGGATATCAAAAACAATTTTGATATCGGGACTGCGGATTCGTTTCCAGCAACGAGACAATAATAGTTTTGCTTACAAAACATTACAAAATAAGACTAGTTTTCAGTCCACAGTCCACAATCCAGTTGGTTAAGTTTTTGAACCCTCATAGTGTAGATCCACCGCTTGCCTCGAGGCAAATCATTAAGTATGTAGCTTAGAGCTAAAAGGGTCCAAAATTACGCTTTATCAGTGGCAGTATCAGTTTTTTTGAAAAAAGTTTTTTGTGCAAAAAGAGCGTGTGTTTCAACAATTTTTCAATAGTTACCGTGAAAAAAAAAACGCCAATGAGGTGCGCTTTCAAATGTTTGTTACGAGGCTCATTGCAAAAATAATCATTTTTGATATTGGTCCTATTCCCACCAAAATTAATATTTAAATCGAAGTGTATTTGAACGAGAAGTTCAGAGTGTAATAAAAATGTAACAGTATTTCGAATATCAATTAATTTTTTTCAATAATATTCAGAAATTCGATTAATTTTGTTCGCACGATATTATATTAGCCTACCATTTGCAATTTGTTTAGCTTGCAATAACAGATAAGCCGATAAGCATCATTTTATTTACCTTTTTTTACAGACAAGCCAACGCCAAAGGTTATCAGAGTCAAAAAAAATGTTTATTTTGACAAAGAAAAAAAAAATGTGTATTTGAATTTCTACCATGTCGTAATACAACAAATCACCAAAGTCAAAAAACAACTCAAAAATTTGAGTAGAACCTAACCTGCCAGTAAGAGCACAAGACTAATGGTGAAAAATCGAATTAGACGTATTTTGTATGTATATATACATATATTTTTTTTATTGCTTAGGTGGGTGGACGAGCTCACAGCCCACCTGGTGTTAAGTGATTACTGGAGTCCATAGACATCTACAACGTAAATGCGCCGCCCACCTTGAGATATAAGTTCTAAGGTCTCAAGTATAGTTACAACGGCTGCCCCACCCTTCAAACCGAAACGCATTACTGCTTCACGGCAGAAATAGGCAGGGCGCTTAAACCACCAATAGCCTTTCACTCCTGGATATTATGAACTAAGACATTCACCATGACCGTCCATTCATCAATTAACAACACCCTGGCCACTGAGTTACATTCCTACAAGCGGCCAAATTGTTTAAATTGTCTTTTCAATTGACGTTTTATTGTGGATAATACAGAAATATGTAATCGAACCGAACTTTTTCCGAAACCGAAAATTTGTTTTATTTTATCTATTTAGTGTTTCTTCGTGTTTAAATGTGTAATAACGGTGGTTTATTAACTGTTTAATATCTGTAGAAAATGCACAAATGTGGGAAAATGAAAAAAATCCGCTGGACGTAACTTCTCGGGATCCTCCAAAAAGTCCACTGGAAAAATCACAGTAAATGACCACCATTTTACTAAGATTATATTATTTCATCCTATATCTCATTTTATTTAATTTCATCCCAGTTGATTAATGTCTCAAACTAATCATCTTCATTTCATTTCACTCCATATTATCATCATTTTCAATAAATTAAGGATATAAAAAAAAAAAAAAATGCCTTAAAGGTCTTAGTTACCAGGTCACAAAATTCCTTAAAAAAATATATAAAAAAAAATGTTATCGAACTCATGCAATTCTATTATAGTAAGGCGTAAATAAATTATCAGCTCGTTGCATTTTTCGCTTTATTTCTCCGCTTAGTATTGAATTCATGTACAATCCTAATTATTTTCTTTGGATTTTATTTGCTTAGAAACTAGTCGATCGTCCAATAGATTTTAGTTTAATGATTATGCCGTCAAATTGAATTCTCAAATCGATTTCAAATAATCGACTAGAAACAATTCTATAATATCTCTCTCTTAATGCTTGCTCATTGTGATAAAATGAAACTTGTTGTCGTTACAACATTTCATCCTTAACGATTATGATTGTTAACTAAAAAAATCTAGACTAGATCTAGATCTAAAAATTAGACTATGAACTCAGAGCAGGACGACTTTATAATTTAGCTAATAATTCGATGTTCTATATGAACTTGAAACATTTCTGTTTGTCGTGCGGTATCCTCGTTTTGAAGAGCACCGAATCAGCTCGGAATTGCGTTGACAACAGCGGCGTGTAACCCATTACCTGTGTTTGACACATTTATATTAAACACGTATGCAATTGAACAATTATATTTTGGCATTCCCGATCCAGCGGACAGAATGAAAAGCAGTCGACGTCGCCCCATACACGCCATTTCAGATCCTACCGATCCACTAACGGTGCTTTTAGGTACCACAAGCACCGGTCATCGTTCTCGTCTAACCCGTCGCTTGCGACAAAGGGCTCAACGAGCGAATTAACCTACAGACACAGCCCACTGAGTTTCTCGCCGGGTCTTCTCAGTGGGTCGCGTTTTCGATCCGATGGTAGATTCTGCGAAGCACGGCGCTTGCTAGGGTTCGTGTTAGCAACGTCATCAGGTTTAAGCCCCGTAAGCTCACCTACTAGTTAAGGTTACGCTGAAATAGCCTCTCAAGGCTCTATTTTTTAGCTGCTTAGAATATCACTGTACCATTTCGGTCCGGGGGTATTGTAGGGGGTATAACGTACAGATTTATCGGTGAATAGGCAACAGCGTTCTCTAAGAATTCTGTAAACGCGCTGAGATCACCAAGTTAGACAGGCGTTACACAATATAAACTTCGTTCTCACGCTCCGAGATGGTGGAATTCACGTTGTCTATGGCCTCCAGTAACCATTTCAGAACAGGTGAGCTTTAAACTCAATCACCCATCTATCTAATAAATAAACAAAAAGTATGCGTTCGTTGTATGTTCCGATCCAATAAATAAATCAGGCAATAAAACAAACAGACCTGTGTGAAGAATTGTATGCATTTGTGACGTTCGTGAAAATGTGTTTCATCGGCTGACAACGTAACCGGACAACCGGGACATCGGAACGTCCATCGTGACGTCACCTGAGGAACAAATAACTCATACTGTAAATTCATTTTCTTTCAATCGATTTTTTTATGAACTTTCATTCTTAAAAAAAAAAAAGTACTGGTGGTGGTTCCAAAGACTTTTCTAGTTTCACCAGGACAGGTAGGGTTAGTAGACTCAGCCAGGAGGGATGGGATTTGCTAACAGTTGTCCGAGCGCCTCCGAAAGAAACCTAACAGCTCAAGAGCTGCTGCTTCGCGAATACTTCTTTCAATCGTGTGGTAGAAGGGAAGTCGAAACTAATATTCGCTCAAAGAGATTATCTTCGCAATGTATATTATTCTTAAGTTCAATATGACTTAAATACATTATCGATGCTACTAAGATAAGTAACCCCGTCTTAAAAAAGGCAATATTATCTTTAAATCATTCAAATTTGCTTTACTTATAGAGTGGACCAAAAGGAAAACCCTTTGTCATTACTTTAAATTTTACCCTGATACCAGTTTTATCGGTTATAAAGATACAAATTCATATCATCACATCACAGAAATCGTATTAGCCATGCCAACCAGCCTTGGAGGCGAATATCGCTTACAGTATGTTTTAATTAAATTTCATTGGTAAGAAAACTTTTATAAAACATCCACAAGATGGCGTTATAGATTGACTTTATATATTACATTTACTCTTTTTATTCGTTATTTAAATTGTATAAAAAAAAGATAATCCGATGGAAACGCATAGATGAAAATGGTACTTAACAGTTTTGCCTTTACCTTTACATTACCGATGTAACAAAACGTTAACTGCCTCACAGTCATAGTACCATAAAAAAGTTTATAGATGGCGCGCAAGTCATCAGTATAAATTTCTCTAGTAGTTCAAATTGATTTTACCTTTACAGGAGGCTTCCTAGTGATGTGCGCAACTAGGAAGTTCATCGCAATGTCTTCGCAGTTCATATATTCGTCGACGTAGTCTCTCATGGCGGCGGGCAGTACTCGCCAGTACGCCCATAAGTAGTAGCGATGGACGAACGCCGCTCCAGTCAACACCATGCTTAGCTCACAGCTGTTGGACACGATTATACCGTATTGGAGTGTGCGAAAGAGTTTTAATAAAGTATTCAATAGGATATATTCAATTGTTACAAGATTGTGTTCTATTCTGGTAAAAGTTATCTTGCCTGTTCCACAAGTACCACTTTGAATAGTAAAAGCTTGAGATGTCTATTTTTTTCTCTACCTACTGCTAGTAGCCTCTAGAGTTTATATTAGCTACACCGAATGTGTAGGCGAGCTTACGGTTTTAGACTGGGAAACTTTGCTAGCACCTGCCCTAACAAGAGCATTCTACCACCGGATCAGGAATCGCGACCCACTTAGAACATCCGGCAAGAAGCTCATTGGACTGTGTCTGTGGATTAAGTTGCACGTCGAATCCTTTGTGGTATTCGATGAGAACGGTGACCAGTTCTTGGAATGCCTAAAAGCGCCGACCTCTACTCTCAACCGCACAGATTATCCACGAACATACAACACTCGTTCTTCGGAGTCCTGACTCTTTTATTTATGGTTTTTAAGTGCTCTTCAGAAAACACACAGGTGATTCCTATGGCCCAACTTGTGCTAAAAAATATTTTTCTTATGCTTATCATTGTTCGGTACTTTAATACTTAAATTACTTGGCGTTTTTAGATTCAAGAATAAAACAGCAATGAAGGTAAACTTCTTAATACGCTAATTATTTATCTCTTTACAAATTGACTTTCTATTATTATTTCGTTTCGCAGATTATAGCATTTACCATATAGTGATGTCACAAACCTTAGTAACATTGCGGTCAAATTCAATATTAAATACAGATTTAAAAAAATATTAATTTATATAATAATATATGTATGGTATATAATTTAATGGAATGCAGTGTACTAACAGTGATCCGTCATTTCCTTTTATGTTTTGTAATTTGACAGTTTTTAGTGACATCGCTTTCTCTGTTTCAATTCACGCGAACTTCAACGTGATCTGTTGGGTACGAATGTGGAACTCATTTTAAGGAATGAACTCGAAATAGACGATCTTATTATGATTCATGATAAAAATTTGTATCACATACCTATAGTTCGAATTGTAGAGGAATCCATTATTAAAATTAAGATCCCAGGCGTGGTAACGACCGGGAAAGCCCACAATCTGATCACGATGCTCGCGCCAGACGCTGGACAGAAAATGAAATAAAAATATAGGCGAAGCACGTATTATATTACTTTAGATACCCGTGGTATGTTCTTGTGAAACTACAGCTACACGAGCCAGCAGATTTTTTAATACGCTTTTATTAGCTTCAGACGTATGTATGTATATAACGGAATCTTTAAACATGATTTTGACCTCCTTCAAAACGTCGGATTAACTCGAAATTTGGTATACTTATTAAGGACCGATGATTCAATATTTAAAAAAATATATGAAAAAACAATTGAAAAAATTTTAATTCAACTAATAAATGAAAAATAAATAATATAATAATATCCCGAAAGGCACCCCACGCTTTTTTTTTACAATAAAATAATTTTTTCTTACACTATTTTTAATTCAAATTTATTTAAATTTATTTTCTATTTTTTAGTTGGATTTTCTATAAAATTATTTTATGGTAAAAAAAGCGTGTTGAAAAGCGTATTTATTTCATTAATTTTAGTTAAATAAGCAATCATGGTTCGAAAATCAGTAATTTGCGGGAGGTATTAGTCAGATATTCCTGCCGCGAAACATAGATGGCGGGCGGTATTCAAATTGTGACGTTAATTCCTGGGAATAGAGAACAATATCGTTTGTAATATACCGGAACGCGAATATGATCTCGTCGTGTCGTAGATGCGCGTCGTCGTCGACGCACAGTACGGCCTCGGTTTCGATCAGCTGGTAGGGCAGGAAACGGTTGTTGAGGGAGTTCCGCGATGCACGCACCACAGCCACCGGCGCGCCGCTCTCCGGCCAAGAACTCGCTCCTGCGCTCGAAGGACCATTCCACACCACAACTACCTAAACACATACCCCCCTATTACTATAACCTATTACGAGAATGGCGTTTTTTTTGTATGTATAAAAACTAATGTCGAACGAAAACTTTCAATGGTGGTAGGAACCACCGCTCTGCCTATTTCTGCCGTGAAGCAGTAATGCGTTTCGGTATGAAGGGTGGGGAGTCGTTCTACTGAAAAAAAAAACTGAAACCAAAAACTCATCTCAGAGTGAGTGGCGGTATTTACATTGTGGATGTCTATGGACTCCGGTAACCACTTAACACCAGGTGGGCCGTGAGCTCGTCAACCTATCAATGCAATAAAGAAAAAAAATACACGACAACCCGTCATCCATGATGGTCCTATAGAACTAATGTCATGTCACGATGTAACAGTAATTTTAGTAAAAAATAAACTACTTTATTACGTGACATTCTAAGCAAAAAACCAAAGAGTTCAATAACGAAGATCTTGATTCAAATGATTAATCACATATATAAAAATACATGTAAAAATTTTACTCTCTAAAATAAAAAAAAGGAAATTTATTGTATCTGTTTAAAGTAAATAAGTTGGAAACCCCTTTCAAACTGGTAGAAGGGATAATAATCATTGTAAAATACCAAAAATATTAATATACATTAATCTACAACTTTGAACAGTATTTAGATACTTTAAGTCGTTATTGCATAACGCTAGACATGATGTAACAAATTACTAACATGTGTAGTTACACAATGACGTCACAGTTGTCTTTACTGTGTTATTAGCTTATCGTTCGTTTATGGTACCCTGCATTTAATTTACAATTCTATGATAACATAATTTGTATTTTCAGTTAGTTCTTTTTTTACGTTATCGTTACGTTATCATGTTACTACTACTTGTTTGTAAATGATTTCAAAGTGTGTGTAATAGTATGTTGCTAACAACGCTTACCTTATTCAGATATGGAAGACCGCGTAATCGTGCCAGTGCTGCTGCTAAAACCGCCTCGCGTTCATACGTGAGGATGACTATGGTGAATTGTTCGCGAGGTCGATCTCCACCCAAGGCTTCGCTAAATTCGCGTCCCGAACCGCCAGCCCCAGCGCCCACGGGCCGAAAACCCGCCGCCGACCCCAAGAAACGAGCTTCAGACGTCACCGTCGGGTCCCACGGTAGTTGTGGATACAGAGCGAAAGGTTCACCCCACTCGTTCCATAATTCGTATCCGTGCAACAGGCCGACGGAGAAATTTCGCTGATATGTTGGGCTCGAATACGGAGCCTCGAGCGGACCTAGCGTCTCCTCGGGCTCTGCGTCGACCGCGGCTGGCTCTACTCGAGGAGGAAAGTAAGAGTCATTAAAAGCCGGCAACCCGACGGTATGAGGCACTGGTTTTGGAGGAATGTGTAAGCGGGTGCGAATAGTTGCCAACAATGAATCAATGCTGGCCTGAACTGAACTCAAATATCTTTCCCAAAGTACTCTACCCTGTCTTCGTAGAGCTAAAAGGTCGGCGTCGGGAAAAGATCTCATTAAAAAATGCATTTCCGTGACCCGCGCTTTCGGCAGTAAGATTACGGCGCGTTTCCAATCCAATACCTCTTCGTATGGAAGACGAATTCTGTCACCGCCCAGAACGACAGGTATGGCACCAGATCTGAGCGCTTCATACAATCTAGCCTGTAGTAGAGCTGTTGTAGCGTAATTTCGATCAGCAGGCGCAAGTATGAGTACAAAAGTGGAATCACGCAATACGGCACGCCTCGATCTATCCGTTCCGCAAAGCGCCCAATCGCCTATCGGCAAAGTTACGCGTTTCTCTACTGGAGGATCACATTCGAACTGCAGAAAAAAAACATCAGACGCTGGTGCTGTTTTCACCATTTTTTCTAGCAATGATATCAACGTTCCATCTTGATCCTTGTCTAATCCTTTAGGCGGTGGTTGTAAACCCTGAAAACTAAAGGTTGCTTATTCATTTATTCACTTTTATATTTCAAGTTTATTTAAAAAAAAATATAATTTAGAGCTAGCTCATCTCTATAACAATAAAAAACGAAATTTTATATCGTTTCAATACCTGAGCAAGTACTTTCTTCTTGCGGGAGATATAGGCGCACAATCTGCCCAAACATCACCACCCGGAGGGCCTAGTGCCGGTGGTGTGATTACATCAAAACCTGGTCTAAAATTATTGTGCGTAAATGTAGATTGAGCTAGCATGGCTCTTCCTGTGGATGCTCCTCTAAAAGCATCACCAGAACCGACAGATAAGTCACGTCGGGCTAAATTCAACAACACATGATTACGCCCATCGCCACCCCAGTAAGGTAAGGTAGTAATAGCTGACCCATTGAGATAAAGTTTGTAGGAGTCTGAGACAGTACTGAAATAAGAAAAAAGAAAGTTGTATAAAAACAAATATTTCCATCTGTATTCAAGAACTACTTGACAAATTGACTTACGTAGTGTCTTTGGTAAATGGAAAAGATTCTCCTACAATAATAAGGTAAATACAGGCCTCAGTTGGGTTATGTGTCAGATGAGCATTATATCCTAAAGTTTGACGTAAAGTAGTTTTAAGAAACCCATCTACTTCTGCACTAGTTAATGGAGTGTATATATCGGGATCATAAAGATATACAGGGAAGCTCGAAGTAAGGGAACATCGTGAGTGATCAAAACATGAAAACATTCTACAATTTATTTCATTGCTGGGACTTAAGGAAGGAAGAATTGATGGCGGTTGTAACGGCACTATTTGAATAGGTGGTGCAAGTTCAGGCGAATCCCTACGTATTGCTTCTAACTGGGCCAGTCGCGCTTGATCAGCTGACACTCTGAGCCTTTGTAATTCTGCAGCTGCTCTTACATACTCTGCTTTTGCATTGTCTGCTTTTGAGCTTGCCGCTGCAGCCTCACGTTGTAAGCGACCTCGTTTTGCCTCTAGCTCTCGGAGTTCTGTTGATACTGATGCCTGTAATATGTATCAACTATCTTCAATGTGTCAAGCTAATATACTTTCGTAGTATGAATGATTTAGAAAATAAATATTTTTTTACCTTTATTCTTAACATCTCTTCTATTCTAACTTTGAGATCTGCAACATTCTTAGTGGAAATATCACTAAATGCCTCGAGATTGTACCTCAAAGCATTGTCACCCTGTGATATTGACATTGATTCATACTGAAAGAGAAAATGAAAAATCATCAATGTTATTGGCTTACTTCATAAAATAAAAACTGGATAAGTGCGAATAAAACTTGCAGTCTAATAGGTCCATACACGAGGCTATTCCATAGCTCTTCTACTGTTATAAACTCAGTACTTGGTATATTTATCACTTTGATGCATGAGGAAAATGGCAGGAGACTGACAGACACATAACAAGGTGATCCTATAAGAGTTCCTTTCCTTCCTTTTGAAGTTCGAAATGAAATTAATATCTAGCTTGCTCTTAAATTAGTATTAACCAAAAATGTACAAAGGCAATTTTGTGGCAATCAAAAAATACATTACTGGGTATTTAAGAACAAATTTCTCTAGTAAAGCCACATGACAAATTAACATAAATAATACCTACTACAATTTTAGTGTCTTTGTTAATATTACATTAATTGTATTATTATAATGTCACTTGAATAATTATAATATCTGCAACTACAAAGATTTTGCTAAAACCTGAATTGCTATAAATCAAGATAGGTTTATATTTCTATATTATTGTGTAGTTTTGAACAAGAATGCACATGATATTAAGTGGATACTAGAGCTGATAGAAAACACAGTGTGAAACTACCCACTTTGAAACACAAGGTCTAAGTCTCTATTGTATAGCATAACAGCTCTTCCCTTCAATCTAGAATCCTTTACTTTTTCATGTCAGAAACAGGCAAGTTGCTACTACATACCCCTGCAGGCTGACAAAACACACTACCAGCAGTAACTACACATATCATTATTTTGTAACTATACTGAGACCTTAGAACTTATATCTCAAGATGGGTGGCGCATTTCAATAGATGTCTATAGGCTCCAGTAACCACTTATCACCAGGTGAGCTGTGAGCTCGTCCACCAATCTAAGCAATAAAAAAAACAAAGGTTTGATGTTTACTACAATATGGTATTCTTTCATCATAGGAGTCATTCATCAATGTGTGTTAAGTGCCAGTCATTATAAGAATTGTTATGTGCCTACACTCTACAGAATCTGAACACTGGCATAGTCACATTGCTTGAAATAAATACACCAGGTATTCTTTAGGCTGTAATGACTTCAAGCCCATGACTTCATCATGACTTCTCTTGTTCAGTTTCAGTTCTCGATTCTGGCTCAGGAAAATCTATAACTTTGTAATAACTATGTATTGCTGTCTAATTACTGAACAACCAATTTTTAAAAATTTTAATGAAACGGTAAGATATTTAGTTAATTATATACAGTGAAAATAATTATAACGTTCGATATAGAACAGTATATATATTATAATGCTTACCTTTGATAAATAGTAGTGCGTAAAAAGTGGCACAACGAATAATATCACCGAGACCAATATTATTACACGTGATAGTTTCAAATGTCCCAACCACAAACAAAAACGTTCATATATTATATTCATTATGGATATGTTTGCAACCTTAACTTTTTCGAGAGATTTCTAATTCAGAGCCACATACTTCCCAATGTAAATTTATCAATTAAATAAAGTTCCTGAAATGTTCTTCCATGGCTGTTAAAAATTAAAGATATTTAAAACATTAATGTTATACCTACTATATGTTTTAATTGGATACTCTACAATGTAAAAAAATTCTATCTTTAATTAAAATAAAAAATTCTAAAATAAAAGTTCAAAGTAAATTAGTTCAATGCAAAAAAATCATGTAAATACAATGTAAATGATAATACGGAATAAACCGAATTCCAGAAAATAAAAAGACAAGTATTTGCAAATGAGATCATTTTTAAATTCAATACGTTACATACCTACCTACTCACAGAAAGTCCAAACAAAAACATTACGAAAATTACGAATTTTTCTTCCATCAACATTACTTTTTTTTTAAGAGATTTTATGTCCTGGTAACTGAGACCTTTAAGTCATGTCTTATTTTAATCTATATTCTTAATTTTATGAAAAATGATAATATGGAGTGAAATGAAATGAAAATGATTAATTTGAGACATTAATCAACTGGGATGAAATTAAATGAGATGATATGAGACGAAATCTAATCTCAGTAAAATGGTGGTCATTTACTAAGATTTTTCAGTGGACTTTTTGGAGGATCCCGAGAAGTTACGTCCAGCGGCTTTGTTTCATTTTCTCACATTTGTGCACTTTCACAGATATGAAACGGTTAATAAACCACCATTATTACACATTTAAACCCGAAGAAACACTAAATAGACAAAATAAAACAAATCACACAACTTCACTCCTCGCGTTCCCGCCAAAAAGTCCGGATCAACATTACAATTAAAGCCCGCCTTAAATTAAAAACTTAATATTTTATTTTCTACCGTATTATTTAAAATATGCCTACGTATAATCTATGATGAAGAAGAGGACGTTAACTATGTAGAATGGCGATATAAGTTCGATAAATCGAAAAATCGATTTTTCAGGCTAAGGTCAAAAATGAATTTGGAATTTTCATAAGCTAACTGTGAAAAAGCAACTCTCTACATTACTCTTACACTGAAAACTTAAGCTCAAACGAAGAAATTAAATACTATTTGTCACAGGCAGTTGTCTGAAGTGTGACTATACATTTTACTGGCAAGAACAAAAAAAAAATTATCACCACGTTCACTGAACAGCAATTATGTTTATGAGTATCGTGGGATCATCTGTAATTGCAAGCATGCAGCATCTATTTTTTAGAAATCGATCTTTTGGATCTCAATTTTTCTTGTGAATCGCCATCTCTAACATTAGCTTTGACTTTTTAATTTTGTTCAGTGGCTCTGTAAATTTGACCCCCTTTTTTTATTTTCGGATTTTTTAATTTTTAATTATTTGTTCGTCGTTTGTGCGTTAATGTTCGAATGTAAAAATTATTTGTTCGTCTTTGAGTTATTTATAATTAATTAAACAAATGATCACCGTTAAGTGGGCCTCCCTTACTGGGCATCTTTTTTTTTATCGCTTAGATTAATTTATTTTGATCAATTATCGTTTGTTCGACGACTATTGGTCGTTGTTCGATCATAAAAACAATTAAATTCCCAATTATTAACTATTTTATATCTAGCAAACCATCACCTCGCCTACATTGCGCATGCGCCGGTTTTGTCAGTCAGCTGGCAATGGCCATATTTACTAGCGTTTTGTTTACAAGTGCGTTTACACTGTCTAATTATTGCAAATGTAGATCATAAACATATTGAAAACTTCAACAAACTTCAAGAATACTTCAACAAAAAAAAGTCAGTGAATGAAACGGCCAATTAGTCGTTAAGGTGCGATTAGCGCGGTTTTAATAAATTCAGTTATTTTTAATGATATTGAATATTCACAAGCACATTGAATTTCAGTGATTTCTAATTATTTTTAAGAATATTTTAGGAGTACAACTTTCGTGTTAAAATGATACTATTCATTACCATGCAATAGGAGATAGTTATGATACTTGTATCTATATAGTGTATATATAAAAATGAATTGCTGTTCGTTAGTCTCGCTAAAACTCGAGAACGGCTGGACCGATTTGGCTAATTTTGGTCTTGAATTATTTGTGGAAGTCCAGAGGAGGTATAAAAGGTAGATAAATATGAAAATGCTTGGAATTAAATAAAAATAACAATGATGTTTTTCCTTTGATGTGTCCCCGTCGGATGGATTCCTTTTGTTTGTTTTAAGTTTATTTGATACAAAAGTTTAGGTCTTTTATTTATCGATTGAGGCACTACGAAGTCTGCCGGGTCAGCTAGTTTTTTTATAAAATTAATAATTCCTAAATTCATTACGTAGTTCAAAAAATGTAAATGTAATGCACACAAAATCTGTTTTTGTTGAAATGATAATTATTTATTGTTGAGATATAGAACTAGCTGCGTGTCGCCGCACTAGTAATGTTGACTCCTTACCATGGATACATTCTCTACTGAATAAGATTGTGTCGTGTGAATAAAAAATATAATTTGTGATATTAAATAGAGTCTGCTTATTCTTCCATATAAAATCTTAACATGGTAGTAGATCGCGTGCAGTAAGTAAATAAAAATATATTGGGTTGCGATCCACTAGAAAAATAATATCGGCGAAAATTATAAAAAAGAAAGATGACAAGTGCGGGGTCTCTTCTGCCGATTTTGCCTGAAAATTCAAATTTTAGTCATTGGAAATTTAGGCTGAAATTACTGCTGGAAGATAAGCAATTAAGCAATGTATTTTTAAAAGAGAAACCGACGGATAAAGATGACTCACGAGCAAAATCAATTTTGGTACAATGTCTGAGCGACAAATATATTGACATTGTAAAATATGCGAATACGACCAAAGAAATGTTAACGTCATTGGAGGCCATATTTGAACGAAAAACAGTCTGTAACAAATTTTATTTAAAACGAAAGCTCATAACAATGCGCTATGAAAATGAAAGCAACTTACAGCAATATTTCCTAAAATTTGAAGGAATTCTTAGCGAATTAGCGGCAATCAACGTAAACGTCGAAGTAGAAGACCAAATTTGCTATCTACTGTCTTCTCTACCAAAGATATACGATCAAGTAATTACATCAATTGAGACTATGGCTTCCGAGAAACAGCTGAATCTAGAATTTGTTAAAGCAAGACTACTTGATATGGAGACAAAGTTAAAAATGGACAGAAATAGTGAATTTTATGAGAATAATGCCTTTATCATGTGCCACTCCTGCGGAAAACGTGGACACAAATCATTCGAATGCCGAGGATCAGGACGAGGACAAGGGCCGAGTAGAAGACAGTCATTGACACGAGGACGGAGCTATCCAAGATCGCGTGGACGCTCATTTAGAGGAAATTCAAGTTCACGACATACGTCAACGTATCAACATACTTCAGCAACAGGCAGAGACGACAAAGAAATAGGTTTCATTGCTAGCGATATTATTGCTAATGTGGGTGAATGTGGTAACATAGAACTAATTATAGACTCAGGATGTACGGAGCATTTAATAAATGAAAAATATGAAAATTATATGACGGATATTAGGTATTTAGATAAACAAGTCAAAATATTCGTAGCTAACGGCCAATTTATTACAACTAGTAAAAGAGGTAAACTTAAAGTAAAATATCAAAATACTACGATTAATATTGATGCTCTAATTGTGAAAGATGTTTCATACAATTTGTTATCAGTGAAGAAGATTGTTGAGGCAGGTTTTAACATAAACTTTAATAAATACAATGTTAAAATATTTAATTAAAATACATTTTTATGCGGCACCGTGCAAGGAAAGTTGTATAAGCTACAAGCCGAATTATGTAAGTCCGAAGTTTGTAATGTTACTGATGCGACAGATCTATGGCACAAACGTTTAGGTCACTTAAATAGGAAAAGCCTTAATATACTAAACTTACCTGTATCTAATAGAATTTGCAGTCCTTGTATGGAGGGCAAAGCCACCCGAAGCCCATTCACGCCTATCCCAAAGCCTAGAACGAAAATGACAGCCGAGATGCTTCACACAGACATAGGACCGATCAGACATCAAGGACCTAAGGGTGAAAAATATTTTATGACAATTATTGACGATTTCTCTCACTTTTGCGTAGTGTATCCCCTGAAGAGCAAATCTGAAGCAACAGAACGACTAATGAAATATGTATTAAGAATTGAAAACGAAACGGGGAATAAAGTTAAAAGAATTAGATGCGATAATGGTGGAGAGTACACTGCTAATAGTTTGAAACTTTTTTGCATAAATAGAGGTATTAGTTTAGAATACACATTACCATACACGCCACAACTTAATGGCATATCAGAACGGATGAACCGCACATTATGCGACAAAACAAGGACTCTATTAGCCGAAACCAATTTGCCAAAACATCTGTGGTGCGAAGCGATACAATGTGCAGTTTCAGATCAGACAGATCGCCATCATGGGCCATAAACTTCAAGACACCCAGCGAAATATTTTTTGGTAAAAACAACCTATCGAGATTGAGAGTATTTGGTTCCAAAGCTTGGGCTACTATAATACCCAAACCGGACAAGTTTGCCAAGAGAGCAAAAGAAACAAGAATGGTAGGTTATGGAACTGTTGGTTACAGATTATGGGATCCAGAAGAAGATAAAATAGTTATTTCCAGAGATGTAAGATTTGATGAAAGCGACATTAAATTCAAAAATAACGAAGAAGTGAAACAAGTAAGACATATTCAAGACAAAGAAGAAGAAATCAATAAAGAAAAGGAAGATATTGTAGAACAGGAAGATGAATTTAAAGATGCAGAAATGAATACTGATCAAATTGAAGAAGCAATAATCAGACCCAAAAGAACGATAAATCCTCCTGCTTATCTTAAAGATTACGAGACGAATATAGAAAACATAAATGAAACTAACATTGTTATATGTTTGAGTGCAAATGCACCAGAAACTTTCGAAGAAGCTATAAAAGAACCAGAATGGAAAAACGCAATCAATAAAGAGCTAGATGCACTCCAAATACTAGAAACGTGGGAAGAACAAGAAATAACCGATGGAAGAAAGCTCATAGATACAAAATGGATATTTAAACAAAAAGAAGATGGAACAAAAAAGGCAAGACTGGTAGCTAGAGGCTTCCAACAAAAGAAAAAAGATATTTTTGACAGCGTTTATGCACCCGTTGCTAGACATTCAACCATAAGAATGATCTTATCAAAAGCTGTACAAGATGATTTAAAGATTATTCAACTAGACATTCCCACTGCATTCCTAAATGGAAAATTGAAGTCTGATGTATTTATCAAAATACCCCAAGGATTAGAAATAAAAAATAATAATACAGCATTAAAACTAAAGAGAGCATTGTATGGATTGATTGAATCACCAAAATGTTGGAATGAAACACTTGACGAATTTGCGAAAGCTAACGGATTCCAAAGATCAGAATATGATTACTGTTTGTATTACAAAGAAGATTGCTGGGTGCTGATTTACGTGGACGATATCCTAATCATTGGAAACGGGGAAGATAGTATTAAAGCACTTAAGGAGGAGTTTAACGCAAAACATATGGGCGAAATGAAGAACTTTCTCGGAATGGAAGTTAAAAGAAATAAAGATACATTAGAACTGAAACAAACTAAAATGATTGAAAAGGTATTGACTAAATTCAAAATGGATGAATGTAACGGAATTAAAACTCCCATGGAAAGAAATTACAATATAGAAATAAAGGACAATACAGAAGTTTTGGACGTACCGTATCGAGAACTAATAGGAAGTTTAATTTATCTTACTGTAACAACAAGACCGGATTTAACATTTGCAGTGTCATATGTGAGCAGATTTTTAGATAAACCGAACGAAGAATTATGGAAAGCTGGAAAAAGAGTAGTACGTTATTTGAAAGAAACAAAAGAAAAAGGATTATTATTTAAAAAGACAAATGACAATAATTTATACGGATTTTCTGATGCCGATTGGGCTGGAGATAGAAGCGACAGAAAAAGTGTTAGCGGTGGCATTATCCTACAAGGGCAAAACCCCATTGCTTGGTTTTCAAAGAAGCAACAATGCGTAACTTTATCGTCTGCCGAAAGCGAGTACGTAGCTGCCTCATCATTAGCACAAGAAATTGTTAATTTAAAAGGCATATGTAAGCACCTAGGTTGTGATGTAAATTCCGTGCTATTTGTTGATAACAAAAGTGCGATATCAATGGCCAAGAATTACGAGAACTCTAAGCGTACAAAACACATTGACATACGGTTTCATTATATAAAAGACTTGGTTGTCAATAAGGTGATCAGCATAGAACATATTTGTACCAATGAAAATTTAGCGGATGTTATGACTAAAAGTTTGAGCACAGACAAGTTTTATAAATGCATTAATAAGTTTTTGTGCTAATTCATAATTAGTATGTACTTTCATTTATGTTGAATAAAAATTTTTTGATTTGATTTGATTTGAGTTAGTTTACTGTTTGTTTAGTTAAGTTAGATATAGTTGTGTATTAAATAATAACTGTAAACCATGTTATCATTTAGGAGGAGTGTTGAGATATAGAACTAGCTGCGTGTCGCCGCACTAGTAATGTTGACTCGTTACCATGGATACATTCTCTACTGAATAATATTGTGTCGTGTGAATAAAAAATATAATTTGTGAAATATACAGGATTTTATTTTTAAAAAAAATTATTTACGTCTATATTAACTTAATTATTATTATCGAGAAGTATCTTGATTGATATATATTACAAGGCTTCGTTTTTTTTTAATTTATTTGTTTTTTATCATCAATCAATCACCAATAGTTGTCGAACAAACGATAATTGATGAAAATGAATTAATCTGAGCGATAAAAATAAAGATAAGTAAGTAAGTAAGTAAGGAGGGGCAACTTAAGGGTGATCATTTGTTTAATTAATTATAAATAAATAACGACGAACAAACAATTTTTACACTCGAACATTAACAAACAAATAATTAAAAAAAAAAAGTGTGTGTGTCCGCTCCGACGCACGACTGGAGTTTACTGGATATAAAAAATTAAACGAAACAATACGAGAAATAGTTCTATATTACGACAACACGATACACTACAGATTATTAACAAATTAACGAGACACAAAACAAACGACTAACAAATATATGAAAATACAATAATGAGAGAAACGCGCGATCAGTACGAGGCTTTGTGGCGGACTGCCGGCGCAGCAGCCCGGCGTCACCTGCGATAACGCGGCCGCGCGTTGGCTCCTGATTGGCGCGCGCACGCATCACGCAATCAGGAGCCAATCAGGCGCATAACGCATTTCGTGTGACATGCTAGTACGATTTTGATTGGCGCGCGCACGCATCACGCAATCAGGAGCCAATCAGGCGCATAACGCATTTCGTGTGACATGCTAGTACGATTTTGATTGGCGCGCGCACGCATCACGCAATCAGGAGCCAATCAGGCGCATAACGCATTTCGTGTGACATGCTAGTACGATTTTGGTCCCCATAATTTTCATACCCCGGGCCTATATATGTAAATCGATTCTAAAGGAGTAAACTCCAAAAACCGAAAATAAAAAAGGGGGGCCAAATTTACAGAGCCTTGTTCAGTGCATAGACCTATATGTAGTTCAGTGTTTTTATATTTTTATTACATATATATATATTATTATTTCATTAAACTTCATCCCTTTATCTATTTTAGATAAATTAGGCACAACTTCAGCATTGCTAATATTAATTTTAATAACTTAAACTGTTGAGTGTTAAACCTTCACCTTTCCTTTATTGAAAAATAAAACTGTTGCTGTAGTTACTTGTCAATATAATATGATGTGGATATACTTAGGTACATTTCCTTATTTATTTACTATGGGTAGACTAATATTAAGTGTATTATCTATCTATGGGGTAGACCCCCAACTCTGCTCATGGCATTACCGTGCGAGTCAGCGAGTCCATATGCGCGAATAATCACCTACCACTAGGTGAGCCATACGCCATCGATAATAGAGTCGTAAAATATTACAATTTGATGGCAATGTTTATTTGTTTGTTTAAAACCGTAATAGGTATTTGAGTCTTTCGCCGATTTCAAACTTCCGATTAACTTACATATGCATCAAGAATGCGATAATAATATAATAATTTTATAACTTCTTCTAATATCCAGAGTAGTATTACAAGCATAAAAAGGATGAAGTTAAATTTCACATTATATGCGTGTTTTTTTTTAACTACATATTATTTCCGACGTTTCAAATACTTTATAGTTTCTGTGGTTACTGGCTACAAAGGTACGTCGACATTCGTATATTGCCATAACTCAAGTAACAAGAAATAATCGAGTACAATTTCTTTATAGAAATGAAACGATTAAATCATAAAAGCATTTTTTGTAAAAACATAATAGATCTTATGTTGCGCTGACAATCTCCAGTGGCTTCGATATCCATGACTACACACCGTATTCTCTGGACTTAAACGTAATTCAAAATTTATTTCCAAAATTCATGGAGCGCATTTGTGCAGCTAAGTTTTCCGATACTTACACAATTCAGACTTCCACGGCGCTTTTTCTTAAGTCGGTAGCCGAAACTGCTCACGAAATCTCTGCGTCGAAGTGCACGGCGTAGGTGAACCTGTCATAGCCACCCTCTACAAGACTCCCCTTCACTCTCGATCTTCGAACCCCAAAAGAGATAGAACCCGAGAGAGGTAAAAGAGTATATATACCACGGTAAAAACTGTAACCAGACGTACGGCTCACATCAATGGCAGTTATCGAGGCGGATAGACTGCTCTGTGTCGGCAATCAAATTGGCGGTCCATCGGGTTGTCTAAGCGGTGTCGCTGATGTTCCAGGATATCCCGCTGGACCAGAACCAGTCTGCTGGATCGGAACGCAGATAGGGCGCAAAGCGGCCTCGGCCACTTTAGTCACCTTCTACCTCTAGGCCCAGAGGCCTTTAGGCCGCCTCCTACAGATAGAAAACGTCAATATTTTTTGTTACGGACGGATATGATTTTTTTTTATCCTACCTATGCTGATAGCCGTGAGAGGATATTTCAGCTTTACCCTAACACGTGTAGGTGAGCTCACGGGGCTCAAACCGGAATGTTGCTAACACTGGCCCTAGCAAGAGCAGTGCTTCACGGAATCTACCACCGGTTAGGAAACGTGACCCACTGAGAAGATCCGGCGAGAAACTCAATGGGCAACGGATATGATACTTAAAATAGATGAAAACTAAAATTATGTGTATTTTATTTTATTTTATAAAGAGTTTATACTTATTTGTACCCAAATATATTTATTAAGTATACGCCATATTGCTTAAAAACTATATTTTATGATGATAAATGATAAATAAAACTATGAGATGACTGCCAAAGCAAAATAATTGCGGTGCCTTTATGAATACATTTTTTTTCATAACATATTTATTTTTAACATTTTCTTAATAAACTTAATAATCTAATAAAAGTAACAAATAATAACAAACGGACCCATAGGTATAAAAAAAATTGATATTTCTTCTTTTCCCATAAAATATGTAATCTTCGATGGACTAAATAATATCAGTTTCCACGTTTATATACGTTGTTTTGTATCTTAAATGTCTACTTTTGATTTTCACCTTTTTCTCATAGAACAATTTTATAGCTGCTTGAATCATTCAACTCATATTTATTTTTAAACTTCTTTTCTATGTATTTCTACTATATCGAAATTTTTATTTATTTGTTTATTAGAGTGTTGAATTTTTAAATGTTTAAACAGATCCGCCGGTGTAAAATTTAAATTACATTTAGAACATTTCTGATTAGTATTTTTAATTTTCGAATTACAGTTTCGAAGGTGACTTTCACCGGACACTTTATCTGGAAAGCATAAATCACAAATTGTGCACTTGTATAATTTCAATGGTTTTTCGACTACATTATATTGAGCACCATCTTTATTCTCCATGCTAGATTTATTATTTGAAATTTGTTCACTGAAAGTTTTCTGCTTCGAATTCAGCATAATTTCAAACTTACTTCCGAGATGTTTCTCAAAACTAGCTGTACTGTCTTTTTCAGTTCTGATAACGGTCTCATCTAAATTACAATTTTGTTGCTGCGTTTCGACAAATACAACTATATCTATATGCTCTTTATTAAATTCTATCTCATTTTCGTGCAACATAAGATGCTCCCGCATTTCGTTATTAGGTAAGACTACTGGACATTTAAAACAAGAAGAATATTTTTGGTTATTCTCACATTTGTGTGTGAGCACTCCATATGAGTTATCGGACCTAAAACATAATCCGCAAACAGAGCATTTGAAAAACTTATAATCCAATACCTTGCCTGAAAACGTTCGCCGTTTATTTTTTATTTGTATTTTATTCTTTGGTCCTCCTTTTAAATCCTTACCAAATAAAACTACTTTTATAGATTCTTCGTTAAAATTACTCAAAAATTTGTGTTTATCAATATGTGAATCATAATTGTGGTGATCAATTAATAGACCGCATTTGTCACACATTTTCAAGTTACTTTGTTCACATTTATGTCCACTTTCTTGATGTTTCGAAACAACACAGTTGCAATTCCGACACTGATATAGAATGTAAATATTTTGACAAGAGATAATACTATTGTTAAACTTCTTATCAGTTTCTTTGTTGAACATTACAATTCTATATGAGTTAAGGCCTAATCCGGGGCGGGTATGAATTTTCGAATGATTAGATCGAGAAATAGTAGATTCGAAGGGCAACCCACAGACGGAACAAGGATGTTTTCTAGACTTTTGATTACACAAATTTTCTGCATGTTTAAAAATCAAATTAGGGTCAACGAAGGTTCGACATCTAACGCATTTATAAAAAGTTAAATCGAATGGACCGTCTTGATGCAACTCCATCTTTATTCTATGTTCATATCTATAAATAGATTTACTTACTACATCGTCAGCTTCTTCTTTCGAAAGAGAATTAAAAACATTTTTGCTCCAAATATGATTTTCCGACGTAAAGTAAGACAAATCAAATTCGATAGATCTGTGGGCTTTCCAAATTTTTCGTTCATGTAACTGATAGTGTTGACTAATATTTCCAATATCAAAAGAGAATTCACATTCGTTACATTTGTAAGGAACAAAGTTATTTTTGTTATAATGTTTTTGACAATGTTCAACTGTCGAATCGTAAGTATCTAATGTTATACCGCAACTTTTACAAGTGTATAGTAGTTGGGATACTGAGAAATTATTTGGATTTGTAATTTTAGCCGTATTTTCACTTTCATCTAGCTTTAATTCTTCTATTGAAATCGATGATTTATTTTTGCTCCAATACTCTATTGAATAAACATGGAAAGACTCGTGCAACTTGAAAGCTGTTTCGGACAATTTAATCTTGCATATGTGGCAGATCAGATATTTTTCATCACTGCAGGAATGTATTGTTACAGAAGCTTTCCTAACAAAATGAACTTCACAGTTGTCGCACTTTGGATATTCAGGCACGGTTGGGCACACTAGTGCACCGTTTTCATCTAAAAATTTAAAATCCTGTAATTTTAAATCCTTCTTAAACTTGTGCAAATTCATGTGGGTTTTTAATGCATTATTTGAAAGTACGAGTCCGCATAGCACACATGGATATTTAACTATATTTGAACATCGTGACATCGTATGAGACTTGCGAGTCAGCGCAACATCACTAACAAAAGATTTACATGTTTTACAGTAAAACATGTTTGGCACGAATTCTTGCCACGAATTTGATTTAAAAACGATCTTTAAGCGAGCTTTTGCATTTTGAACCAATTTCGTTTGTAAATTGCTGCCTTTATTTGGGCTCTTTATGTGCTTATCTTTACGAGAAAAAATATTGAATTCTTCAGAGGTCCTTTCATTTCTTCTATTACGTATAGAATTAACCTTTCCTTTTTTTAACGCTGATTTTACCGTATATCTATCGTCCTTGTTGCTATAGCTGTTGTTTTTAGATATAGGCCTATCCAAATCACTATTATTGTTAGTTATTGTTTTAGCATGAACGGCATGACTCTTTTCGACCTTCTCTATAATAAACGCAGAATCTATAATGATGAAATCTTTTAGTATATAATTTTTGAGTCTATGAGAGTCCTTATGCGATTGAATGATACTTTGATCTATCAAAATTTTACAATAGTGGCAGTTTGTAGAAGCTCGGGATTTAGATGCTGTAACGTTAGATGTTTTTGAGCAGCAAGAAGTGTAATGGGGTATGAAATTTTCTTCTGCATAATGCACATCACAGTGTTTACATTTAAATAATACTTTATCAATGAGCGATTCATTCATTTCAAATGTGTCGAAATGCTCAAAATAGCGGTGTTGCTCTTTGTGCGTTAATTCGTCTTCAGACTTGAATATTCGATTACAAGTTTGACATTTCCAATTTACCAATAATTCCATATGTTCCGTATGCATCATTGCCACATAGGCAGACAAGAAAAATAGATCACATTTTGTGCATCTAAATAACATATTTTTGTAAGCCACTAATCCTACGATGTCATTGACACTTTCCTGAAACTTTAACTTCAGTAATGTGTCGTCTTCGTCCTTTGTTAGAACTTGAGTCCCAATTTCCAGCGGCGCAGATTTTTTTTTTAATTTCTGTTCTATTGCGACCTCCTTAAACAGATTTCTGTGATTATTGTATAAATGTACATTATATGAAGGAATATCGTTAAACTTCAACGAACAGTTCTTACAATTACCATCAAAATTAACTTTCTTAATGACAGGGGTCTGTTTGAGTTTATGCCATTTTATCGCATGTTTGTTAAATCTATGAATGTTCTTGAAATAATACGAACAAACAGAGCATCTCATAAAATTATTTAAGTCTGTCGACTTCCTTTTATCATCGTGATTTAGCGTTTGTTTTTCTGAATTATGTAGTTGTAAAGGTTTCATGAATTTCCCAACATTCTCTAACCTTACCTGACAGTTTTTAATTATTTTAGCGTTCGGTATTTGTGGACTACAAGTGTTCTCAGGATCTCTCAAATTTTCCATATCATTATCACGACCTGTATGGATCGAAACTGACTTAGAATGTGTGGAATTGTTTACTCGTTCTTTATTGTTTGCAACTATGTACATGTGCTCTATAAGTGCACTTGCAGAAAGGAATTTTTTATTACAATGTGAACAAATGTAACAAGATTTCCTTTTATTGGAATTTGGTTGTATGCATTTTTTGGTCTCCGAAGTGGTTTTTCTTTTTCTCTTAATTGTTTTTGGATTTTTATTATGAACATTTTTTAAATGTCGTAATAAATTGCTTCTTGAAGACAACATTGCACTGCAAATGTTACATTTTGTGTATTTTGTATAGTCGTTTTCTACCAAAGGATATTGTTTAGTACGTATATGATGCACTAACTTTTTATGACGACTCATAGAAGTTGTGTGAAAAAACAAAATTTTACATTTACCACAATATCGTTCATTTTTACTCAATGAATGCTGGATATCTTCAACTATTACTTTTAATTGGGGATTTTTATTTTTTGTTACTTCATTTGCAACGGTTGTGTTGGAATACGTGCTTGGTTTTGAACCTAATATTATTTTGTTGCCATAAAAACATAAATTATCATTTTGAGTACTTATACAAGTAATGTCACTAATAACGTTAGCATTAAAATTGCACGAATCAATCAAATCTGAATGATTACTTTGAAGAATGTTTTCTTTTACATCATTTTCGCTATCGCATTCATCTATATTTATGTCTCCCAATTGGGAATTCAACGAAGCGGGTGGTTTGATATCTGTAACAAAAATTAAATTATAGTCATAATGCAAATCACAGCGCTGTTAAAACCATTGTGATCTGTGAACTATACAATATAAAGAAAGGGAACCGTGCACAGAGCCGGAATGACAATCAGAAACTACCTCAACATGAACGGCAAACAATATTCAGGTGCTAATCGAATTCACGAAATCACGAATCTTCACACGTTCGATCCTAGCCATTTTTACCTGACTTGAGCGTCAAGTTCTTTTATTTATTGTTTAAAAAACTGATATATTATTAAAAAATCCAATAATTATAATATGTAACCTTATATTTGTTCTATACTACATTTTGTTTCATGCTTTATTTTTGTTAGTTATGTATTTTACGGAATTACATTTGTTTTTATGAGTTTTCAGCGCATTAAATAAATATGCGTGTGCTACCGATGGTTCACGTAGCCTGAAAATTTAGTTTAAGGTATACCTGTAGTAAGCATGATATCGGGCATGTTAAATGTACGGAGTGCGTGCTCTAAGACCATAATTGTCACCGCTACCATCCTACCTGCCGCGAAGAAATCCTGTGTTTTGGGAGCATTTATTCCTGTACAACCTAGAATTCAACTTAATGTCTCAATGTCTGTCACCGCCCAAGAAAATAGATATTTCGACCTCATGCTGTGGCGTCGACGTTATAGTGTCTATGTTCGCCGCTAATGCTAGTGCACTCGGGTGCATATCAGTGCTAATAATCAAAATCTATTTTACTTAATATAAATATGTGGAGATTTTATCTACCTCCCAAAGGAGGATAAAATCGAGGATCCTCAACCTCCCACAGGATAAAATCTCCAAATAGGCCAAAGCCTATAATGTTTTTTAAGAGATTGTGACCTTACAGTTCATGGTAAATGTTAATTTTGTAGATTAAAAAGTAAGCTTATTAGTACATACTTAGTTGATATTTCATTCTCTCCATAACGGTTTTGTTCAAAGATTATAAATATTTACTTACCGTCATTATCAAAAAAATGTGTTATTTCTTTTTTCAAAACAGATATATCCGGAAATATTTTTCTTATTGTTGGATTATCCAGAACATCATGTTCCTCGATATCAATGCTATCGACAAAATCTTCAGCCATTTTTACCTACGAGCAATAAACATAGGCTTTTATAATATTTGATTTTAGTACAGCAGTTGGGGAACTTTTTTAATTATTACCCCAAAATATTTTTGTGTAAGTTGATATTATACCCCATGGCGAAAAACAAAAAAAAACGAAATCGTTTCTTTTTAGCATCTTTCATATTATAGCCCCCATGATTATTTGCAAAAGAAAACAATAACTAAAAATTTAATTTAAACATTATTTATTTAATTTGTCAATGTAATACCTAGTAATACATAACGGTAATAATAGTAATATATGTAATATACAGTTGAGGGAAAAAAATCGCCCCCACAGAAAATATAAGTATTCATCATTCATCTTTTAATTTCGTTTCATCGAGTTTGAAATTACAACGATTCTAAAGAAGTTTCACTTCAATATATACTTTTTACTCACAAAAGTTTCATTTTTACCCCCCATAATTTCATTTTACCCCATTTGGGGTCATTTACCCCAGTTTCCCGACCGCTGTTTTAGTATAACCTTTTATTTGATTTTAATTACCTTTGCGAGTATCTTGCTCTGGATACGGATAACTAATTAAAAGAAAAAAACTAGTTAAAAGTATAATACTTTTGCAGAGACCTAGTTTCCAGAGATTGTTTTTGCTACCATTCGGCTTTAGATAAGAGCTTCGTTTCACGATGTTTCCTAAACACTGTGACATGTCTTTCTTAAAAAAAAATTTGCAGAGAGTACTCAACGGTAGTCTACGGCTTAGCTGTGATATTGCTTTCAACCATGAGTGATGAGTTATCATGAAGAATTATCCCTCTGGAAGTCGTGCTTTTTGATCATTCGCCAACGCTGCAGAAGGTAACTTTTGCTGGTCTAGTCTTTCACCACTGTTTAATCCCGATTACATGTTTGTACAATGTATATAACTGTTTGTTTGTTGGAAATGAATTGGCACTTTGCTTTTCTATCGAATTTAAAAAATGTAATGCACCATCAGATTCTTCTGCTCTCAGAAACTGTATCAAAGAACCGGTATTAAACAAAACGGCCATTAATACCCCAGAACCTACAGAACAAGTAAAAAAGTATTCCAAATAACTTTCATTGATCCGGTATATGATAAAAAATCAAGAAACTTGATAAGTCCTTCGAGAAAAGGTTAACTCTTCAAGTCTGCACCTAAGTTCTCGCCGTTTTCTAGATGGAAATGCAATTTTATAAGAAGCTAATAAATGAACCATTGCAATTATTGCCCGTTGCTGTCCATAGCTTTTCCTCATATTTTTGGCAAAATTTGGCAGAATTACCTTGACGGTGGAAGTATTCGTTTTTCAAGGCAATTCACGAATTAAGCCATTCTTTGATGTATGTATATGAGTAGATTTGCTGATCAACCAGACCATGTTTCATCCAACGAAACAAATAATAATCGGAAGGCGCAATATTTGGGAAATATGGCGTATCGGTAGGATGTTCCACTTAAACGGTTTGAGATAGGTTTAAACTGATTTGGCAATTTGGCAACGTCAGACGGAGCGTTGTCCTGCGAGACAATCACTTTATCGTGTC
This sequence comes from Bombyx mandarina, assembly GCF_030267445.1. NCBI lineage: Eukaryota > Metazoa > Arthropoda > Insecta > Lepidoptera > Bombycidae > Bombyx > Bombyx mandarina. The sequence continues at coordinate 9,574,937 of NC_143221.1, forward strand.
TGCCCCAAATACACGGCATAACCGACGCAGTTTGAATATTCAGCCAAACCGACATTGGAGACGTATGACCCGAAAGACTCTAAGATTATTTTCTCTATTGAATCGATTTTCCATCACTCGTCACGATACGACGAAGAAAATCTTTTTATTTTGTACCGATGGAAGTTATTCACAGGCGAAAAAACGACTCTCAACGGCTTCAACTCAAAAGGAATCAAAGTCCCTTGCACTTTAATCATTCCCAACGCATGCAATTGTTTGGAGATAGTCTGGCTAGTAACTCATGATGCCTCCAATTCAGCGTCTTGGGCTTTCCTTTACGTGGACGGTCGTGAAATAGATATCAACGTCTTTGAAGTGACGGAACCAATTATGGCCCGTAGTTTCGTTCAGAACAGTTTCATCGTAAACTTTTTGGGAGGTCTCGATGCGCTTCAGCCGCCGTTTTCTTCGAGTGAAAGAAGAAAAGTAGCACTTCCCGCAAATGACACTTAGTTGGTCCAAAATTATACAATTTCACAGAACCAAAAATATATCACGCAAACAAAAAAATCACGAATGTGTCACGGTTTGTTTCCATGTCTAAAATTGATTCAAAACGTTTTAACTGCACTTATTGCTGCACTCATCCATTGACAAACAGCGAGAACTTAATTGCGCACATAATACTATAACTAGAATTCACTGTAAGTATAGTCTTACAAGAAACAGTTCGCATCGATCACAATCTTACGTTCTTACGGTTTAAGCTGGATAAACACATTTCAAATTTAAATCATATTACGCCGTATTTGTAAATAAATTGCCAATACTTCGCACATTTGCACATTGTACATTATTGCAAAATATACAAATAACATAAAAACTAGACTAGTAAAAATAATTCTATTTGTAGGACAATGGAATCATAGATCCTATTGCCAAAAAGCAGCTATGAAAAATCCCCTTAACCGAAAAGTATTGTCTCGAGCGCAAGATAGCGATGGAATCCCAAAAATAGTCAAATGATCACGTTAGCACTGCGCTAATTATAAAAAATGGCAAGGTATATGAATGACTAATAACGAGAATAACGAATAAATTTAATTATGAAATTCAAACAGGCATCACCGAAAAAATAGCATAAAGAAAATCAAAGCAAATACAGCGAGAATGCATTTTTTTGGTTATTAAAAAGCCCTTGGTTACATTACAAATCCTACATCCAATACTTGAGTTTGGAAAGGAATAACTTATCGTCATTCAAGAAAAATTCATTTTGTTGTCTTCCTCTATATACTGAAGGCATTTTGAAGAGTATATTATAATAGCAAAGATGTTGCTCTCTTGGCTATCCAGTACTACAGAAGCTTCCAAATCAGTGACTGCTCTTCAAATAGAACTTCCGTTTCGCCTATGTCACGCTTTATCTATGTCTACAACTTTCCAGAACGTTCTCAATAGAACTATAACATTCGACATAACTGAAACACTCGAATGTTCTAGAACATTAGAGAAAGGTCCTAGTTTTTTCTATATCCGCATCTGCTATCTGGCGACAGATAGCGTTACTCGTACCGGAATAACAGTATTGTCATTCAACTCTGGGTCTATCCTCAGAGTTTAATTGCTATAGTGACAGAAGCTCCAAAGAGCAATTCTGAAAATCACTTCCAACGCTCTTGACATACATCAGAAACAATGAAGTTTGTCAAACTATATAGCAAAGTCTTGTACCAATAACTCAAAGAAATATGTTGTATTTAAAAACCAGGCCAACTTACATAGATGACATCATACTATTCTGTTTTCTATCCGAACTTTAAAATGTGGGAATTTCTAAATTTCGGTTATTTGGAATATGCTAAAACCCACCAGAACTTATTTGTTCCAAGGTTTTATAAGTATTTCCATTTTATGTAGGAGATTCATAAAAAATACAATATTAATGACTAGTGATTTTATAGGATTCCAATTATTCACTAGATGTATAAATAATAAATACTAAGAGGCACATACATACTTTAGCAGAATAACTGTCTACAAAAACTTACAACTGCTAGCTCAAGCAGCATGCAATATTTGAACTAGTTCAATTGATCCCATCTTTTTTTCTTGTAATCTGTGAAATTATTTAAAAAGCACTCCAGAAAATGACTCTGTGTCATTTATATTTTTATGTAGCCATACTTGCTACTTTTTCAAAGTTACAAAGGTTTAGAAAACATTTAGCTACTTTGGTGTAGTATTTCAATTCTACAATTCTAGTCAGTCCTGCTATTTAAGGAAAGTTTTAAAATGCTTTTTCTCCTCATTTCAATTATTCTGACTCTAGCTTCCAGACCATATGCACCAATGTTGGTAGTACCAGCTTTCCATACTTTTTTTGTAAAACTTCTTCAAACTTTTAAAACTTCTCTTTCACTAGTTTGGAAATGCCAGTCTCAAGTCAATCATGCAATTCCAGTATAATCTTCTGCCTTCTGTAGTCATCTGTATAATCTTCTGCCTGTTGCATATCACAGGCATCCTCGAACAAGCTAATTGCATATTTTATAGTTTGGTTTTATCACACACACAACTAAGATTTTAATTGAAATGTAATGTATTCTCTTTATTTTAAATTTACTTTTATACCTTTAAATTTAAACTTATTGCTAATAATGGACAGTTAGTATGCTATATTGTGTGTGTAAGCCTTTTAAGTTTTATTGATATTATTTGTTCACAAGTAACCAAGTAATTTATTTAAAGTACCAGTTAATTCCATTTGACTCCATACACAGAAGGGCCACTTTGATTGTTGATAACCCTGATTTAGCAGATTGCTTGGAATGTCTGGGCTTACAGAGAGACATTTTTCTCACTGTATTTTGTACCATAAGTTCCAAGGGGAGAAATTATTTGAGATGATCCCTCCACATCTTTTTTATTATCACACCTCCGTTCACCAGAGCAAAGTTCATCCTCACTACCTGGAACCACTGCTTTCATCTACAGTGCATTTCCAGAGATATTTTTTCCAAGAACCATCCGTCTCTGGAATTAACTCCCCTTCACAGAGCACTTCCTGAGCACTACAACATGACCTTCTTCAAACAAAGCCTGCAGAGAGCTGTGCCCCTGGCATTACTGATGTCCGTGAACGAAGGTAACCACTTACCATCAGGTGGGCCATCTGCTCGTCTGCCTACAAAAAAGGACTAAATTTTGGGAAAATCTTGGTGTTTCACTATTAGGAATATAACGATATAATAATAATAAATCTGCTGAACAGTAGATAAATAGTGATTTGTTTTGTATTTCAACCATACATACAGGTAGTATGCGGAACTATATTAGTTTGTTATAACATTCCCGTCTAATTGAATTGAGGTGCACATAACTACACGTTAACGAGAATTGGTTAGTTAGTGAACTACCATAAATGAGGGTTGTAGTTTAATTTTTACCTACCTTACATGAGGTACGTAGTATAATTTTCAGTACCTTCGTTACACAAGGAAGTCAAATGGAAATGTACAAAAATAAATTATTAACAATTTAAGACTTTATTTTTGAGTCCATAAATTCCATTTATGTTGAATCAGTCAGGTTCGCGTCTATTCTCTTTGATTTTCACTAGCATACCGCACACTCAGCACAACTTCCAAGTTGTCAATTAGATTTTGTAGTTTATTGGTTTTTTCAATTGGAAAGGCGAAGGTGTCGTACCATTCAACCTAATCTTTTGTATAATATTCTGCTTTATGAAAAATGATTTGAAGAGAAATGTTGTCTCATTAATTATTTAATTACTCATTAGTTATTTACTCTAACGCTTTCAAAAGACTTTTTGGAAAATCCCGAGAACCTACGTTTATCGGCTTTGTTCCATTTTCTCACATTAGTGCACTTCCACAGATATTAAATAGCTAATAAACCACTTTCATTATACGTTAAAGCCTGATGATACACGAAATTAACAAAAAAAACAGTACTCACGACTTTGCTCCTCGCGTTCCCGCCAAAAATCTATCAAAAACGATTAATAAGGGTTATTACACGTACCTACACGTATATCACCTACAGAGACACTAAATTTACTTAATTACATAAGTAGACGATCCAGACGACCGGACCGTACAAACATAGTCTTTTTTGTTTGTTTTTTCCTACCTAAGCTGATAGCCTTGAGAGGTTATGTCAGCGTAACCGGGCAAGTAAAGTAGGTGAGCTCACGGGGCTCAAACCTGACGTTGTTGCTAACACGAACCCTAGCAAGGTCCGTGCTTCGCAGAAACTAGAATCGTCGTGGCCTAAAGGATAACACGTCCGGTGTATTCGTATGTAGCGATGCACCGGTGTTCGAATCCCGCAGGGGGGTACCAATCTTTCTAATGAAATACGTACTCAACAAATGTTCACGATTGACTTCCACGGTGAAGGAATAACATCGTGTAATAAAAACCAAACCCGCAAAATTATAATTTGCGTAATTACTGGTGGTAGGACCTCTTGTGAGTCCACACGGGTAGGTACCACCACCCCGCCTATTTCCGCCGTGAAGCAGTAATGCGTTTCGGTTCGAAGGGTGGGGTAGCCGTTGTAACTATACTGAGACCTAAGAACTTATATCTCGAGGTGGGTGGCGCATTTACGTTGTAGATGTCTATGGGCTCCAGTAACCACTTAACACTAGGTGGGCTGTGAGCTCGTCCACTCGTCTAAGCAATAAAAAATAAATAAATAAAAACCACTTAACACCAGGTGGGCTGTGAGCTCGTTCAACTATCAAAACACCAACTCAGTGTGTTAAGAAGTGTTCACTGAAATGGGGTCAATTAAGGTGACACCATAGTAGCAGCTGGGAAAATATTAAAAACAGGGCCATACCACACACTTCACATCAATCCAGCACACATCACTCTGTTTAAAACTACTATATTCATAATATCATTCTCACTTTCCAAACTAGCCTAATTTCAGTGAGCCTAATAATTTGCTGTTTGCAGATCAACATTTTTTCAAATGGTCCTCTAAGCACGATGGTGCTCCTTACCTCCACCACCCATATTTTTTGTACACTGTTGCGTATGAAATCAATGTAGGTACCTATCCATAAAATCGTTGATGTGCACAATTTCATAGACTATACAGATTTAAAGTTACAGCACCCATTACCCCCAAAATTGTATAATCTATGCCTCCCCCTTCACACCTCACCTCACAGCTGATCAAATGTCAAGAAAATGGAGTTTTGTTACGCATTTTTAATACACCGTAAAAAAATGGCAATATGAGATCAATAAAAACTATTTTTTATAGCTCATTGGGCTAGAATGGAAAGTACCGGTCCATTTCAGCCTTGGGCAAATGACGAAAACTCGAAAGACGTGAAAAGTGAGGCAGAATTAGCGGATGACGCGAAACTTCATCGGGAAGATGTCAATCATCCAAAACATAGGCAAACTGCGTCTTACAATAAAGAAAGTGTCAGTGATTCAACTAACGCTCCAGGATCCTCGAGTGACACTGGCCCCGGTGGTGCTACCGAGGGTACAGAACCCGAGATGGACTCGAACAAAATAACTTCTATGCAACAAATAGTTGAGAACACTCTCAGGTAATGCTGATAGATAAACACCTGCTGGTTTTTTTAATGTCAACAACACACTTAAATTCACCTTTAACATGGAACCTATTCCAGTGTTAATTTTCATTTCTAAAAACTAATTAAAAACACCTGTTTTATTGTCTAGGGACAGCTGTTTAGTAAAGATTGTGAATAGGAAACAGTTAAGATGATCACAGTACATGTAAAATGAATATTTTTTTCTATAAAAAGTACACATAAAAATGCACATTAAAGTTAGTTAAATAAAATTATCAATATGTTGCAGTTAATTAATGAAATAAACAAACTTACTTTTACTATTAGTATCACTATGAGCTATCAAATAAATCAGTTTTATTTAAAGCTCTTAACATCTGAAACTTAAATATAAGAAAGCTTTGAATTTTTTATTAAATAGGAAAACTGGGTTTGTGGCAGATAGTAAAGTTAAAATTACTGAAGTTAGCTTAGATATTGGATTAGAAACAAGTTAATGAAAAAACAATATTCAATTACAATACACAATGCTAAAAAAATCTATCAATAAGCGATCACTAATTATACTTTTCCGTAATTAGCAAAGTATTTTCTTTGCATTGCAATTTTTTTATTTATGGCAGACCTGAAAGTTTGGTCCTGTTTTCAACAAAAACTTATTTAATCAAAGCACAAAATTGTTCATCAAGCACTGAAATTTGTACTCGAATTCTATTTGAAGTTCATCATCATGTTGAAAAGGGACTCTTTAACTTTATGTCTCAAGGTGGGTAATCAAATTCAGATTCTGCTATTATACATCAGGAGGACAGTGAGCTTAGAGCAGTCAGTAAATAATCAAATTCAAGAATCAAAACTTTAATCCTAAAAAAAGAAATTCATTCAAAAATTATTCTGAACTGATTGCAACCAAAAATGTTTCATTTAAAATGCAATATAAGTTACTTAGTCAATAGGTCAAAATCTCAATTATCATGCTATTTAATTTATTCCACAATCACTTTATGACTAGATTTGATATTTGTCAGACATTTGGTTGCCTGGTTTTGGCAATGTCTAAAATAATACCTTTTTATCAAAGGAACAAGCAGCATGAAACTTAAATGGGATGAAAGTCTTTTCTTTCTTATGTATGTGGCAAGGCTTGATGAAATATGATATTTAATATATAATAAATGTATTATTTTTTTAGTCAAGAGGGCCGACAAAGAGTAACTCACTTAATAGAAGCTGTTGAAGCCCTCAGCGGAGCAGAAAAGCTGTTGCTTTATCTGCGGCTACCAACAGGAGTACCACCTCATGATCCTTTAAAACAACCAATCAATCCATTAGGATCAAGGTATTTTGAAATTATAAGTTCTATTATTGTGGAAAAAATATTAAGAAATAGGTGATAATTTGTTATTGTGTTATAATTGTTGTATGTGTATGAAATATTGAATGATAAAGTAGTGTAAAATTTTAATTAATTTAATATTATTAATATGTCAGTTTTGAATAAAACGATTAATTGAAGAACATATTTGTAGAGCTGAACTGAAACAGACTGTTACATGGATACAAACACACTTGGAAGTTGACCCTGATGTCTCATTACCCAAACAGGATGTTTATGATGAATACATGTAAGTATAAAAGTTAAAGTTTAGAATAAATTGCCTATTCTGAAAATCTCCACTGCATGTTAATATGTTAGCCTTAAAGTGCCTTAAATTTCTTCTCTCTAGTTCTCTGTACAAACATCATCCATTTCATTTCTGGTTTCATTATCCATGCTCCATTTTCTGTGTCATTACGATAGTAAATGTGTATGTTATAAAAAGCATTTAGTTGTAATTACCATTACCAGACGATACCTTATATAATTTCTATTATTACTATACAAGTGAATAATAAAATAAAATAAAATAAAATACCCAAATCTCAAGGTCAATAGCAGTATTTATGTTAATTTCTGTAAAAAATTTACACTAAGTAGGTCATGAGCTTATTTTCCCTGCTAGACAAATATAAGAAGCATTTATCAGTATAATATATATAAGTTTGTAATGAAATACAATGCATGATAAAATCAAGCAATTAGGTAATAGATAATATATAAGGAACTCGGTCGTTGTATTCTGCAAATTATGTAGTGGTTTGATATTGGGGTTTGATACTGATTTTTGTTCATAATTATTAACTTAACATGTGTTCATTGTTGCTCCGCTTCTGCAATGAATGAAACAACATTTGTTATAAAATCCATTACACATTTTTTTTACCGGGTGCTAATGGCCGGTAATAATAAGGTGGGGCAGCCGTTGTAACTATACTGAGATCTTAGAACTTATATCTCAAGGTGGGTGGCGCATTTACGTTGTAGATGTCTATGGGTTCCAGTAACCACTTAACACCAGGTGGGCTGTGAGCTCGTCCACCCATCTAAGCAATAAAAAAAAAAACTTGATAAGCCATATTGGCTAAATACATAAAAATAGTGGTTCAAAATATATTTATAAAATAGTATTGTTTAAATAGTAAAATGAATTAGTATCATTATTATTAGTAGAAGATATTATTTCAACAACCATTTCTCATTTCGATGCCTCCAATGAACACTACTCTAACTCAAAATTTTGAAATTTTCGTTTTTCTCGCAAATCGTCTCACTATTTTAAAAGTATTACAAATCATTATTGATGGGGTTCGAAGCAACAGTAAATCAGCTAGTTATATGTTTATGTAGCTGTAAATCAGCTACATAAATATATCTGCAATAATAAAGATTTTACCAACTTTTTTCGTTTAAACGCTCCTCCTGTAAACCCTACGAATTTGGAGTTAGTGTAGTGTTCATTGGAGGCATCGATTTCTAGTAAAACATACTGTTACGTTTTTTGATATCACCTATTTATTCATTTCGTATTATAATACACAACATACTATTTTTTAATTTTTTTTATTTTTTTATTACTCTTCATGTAAAATTTACATTGGCGGACTTAATGCCTAAGGCATTCTTTACCAGTTAACCAAAGGTAGTGCAGAGTAAATAGTGGTAGGTGCAATTATATTTATATTAAATTACAAATACATACACAGAATATATATACTTAGTCTGGCCATAAATACTGTTACAATTTAAAATAAACAAAATATTACATTTGAATTTGGAATCTGTCATTTTTATGTGATTGCTCATTGAGTTTTCTCATTTTGGCGCCAAGACATTGTACAATATTTTGCGATATTAAAATGAAGTGGGGTGATAAAGAGAACCGAATCGCTGTGATTGCATTACACAAAGTAGGTATGGAGCCAAATGCAATTTTTAAAACTCTCCATACGCTTGGTATTAGTAAAATGTTTGTGTACCGAGCTATTAATAGGGACAATGAGACCTCCTCTGTTTGTGACAGTAAAAGATCTGGCCGTCCACGTAGTGTTCGTACGAAAAAGGTGGTCAAAGCAGTAAGGGAAAGAATTCGAAGAAATCCTGTCCGAAAGCAAAAGATTTTATCTCGGGAGATGAAGATAGCACCTAGAACCATGTCGCGTATTTTAAAAGATGACTTAGGACTTGCAGCCTATAAGAGACGTACTGGTCATGTCTTAACTGATAATTTAAAAGAGAATAGGGCGGTAAAATCGAAACAACTACTGAAGCGGTACGCAAAGGGAGGTCATAGAAAAATTTTGTTTACGGATGAGAAATTTTTTAAAATTGAGCAACATTTTAACAAACAAAATGACCGTATTTATGCTCAAAGCTCTAAGGAAGCTTCCTAATTAGTCGACAGAGTGCAACGTGGGCACTATCCGACTTCAGTGATGGTTTGGTGGGGTATTAGCTATGAAGGAGTGACTGAGCCATACCTTTGTGAAAAAGGTATCAAAACATCGGCACAAGTGTATCAAGATACCATTCTTGAGAAGTTAGTGAAGCCCCTTAACAACACCATGTTCAATAATCAAGAATGGTCCTTCCAGCAAGACTCAGCGCCAGGTCATAAAGCTCGGTCTACGCAGTCTTGGTTGGAAACGAACGTTTCGGACTTCATCAGAGCTGAAGACTGGCCGTCGTCTAGTCCCGATCTTAATCCGCTGGATTATGATTTATGGTCAGTTTTAGAGAGTACGGCTTGCTCTAAACGCCATGATAATTTGGAGTCCCTAAAACAATCCGTACGATTGGCAGTGAAAAATTTTCCCATGGAAAGAGTGCGTGATTCTATTGATAACTGGCCTCAACGTTTAAAGGACTGTATTGCAGCCAATGGAGACCACTTCGAATAAGCTTTTTATACTTTATATTTATGTATTAAACTAACACACTCTAAAAGTAATAAATGTTATTTGCAATAGAATATTTTTTATTTTTTATTGTAACAGTATTTATGGCCAGACTAAGTATACACATTTACATATACTAGGGGGGATCAAAAAGTAGTGAGAATTAGATAGAATATAATGACTATTGATAATTTCTCTATACACTGAGACCAACGCTTTTCCAAGGCTTCAATCTTTTTCAAAAAAAAGTGTTTGTCTTGGTCCTGCAAAAAGCTCTCCACGGCATCCATCACCTCGTTATCGTCTTCATACCTGTTTCCCCTTAAGTATTCTATCAATTTGGGGAACAGATAAAAATCGCTAGGCGCCAGATCGGTCGGGGATGATGGCCGTTTCCATTGCGTAGATTGCTGTTTTGTCTCGGGATCAAAATGATGGACCCATGTTTTGTCCATTGTTACGAAACGAGACAAAAAGTTTTCCGAATCTTTTTGAAACTTGTCCAGCAATGTCTTCGAAATGTCAAGTAGATTTTGTTTCCGACTATCGATTAACATTCTCGGCACCCATCTTGCGGAGACTTTTCTCATATTCAAAGATTGTTTCAATACGCATTGAATACTTCCATATGGAATTAAGTATCGGATGGTAACTGTTCGATCGCCCAATACAATTTTCTCGACTTTCGCAACATTTTCTTGGGTGACTGATGTTCGTTTTCCGTGCTCGTTCTCCGTACTCGAAATTGAGAAGCCCACCTTGCGACAGTGGAATACGGCGGAGCAGACTCTCCTAATGTTACCTCCAAATCGCAATAAATCTCTTGCGTCGTTAACTTTTTTAAACAGAGGTATTTAATAATGTTTGCCTTACGTTTTTCTCCATCACTGGTTTATATATTATTTTAATATTATTTTTTACTATTGGTAGGACCTCTTATGAGTTCGCGCGGGTAGGTACCACCACCCTACCTATTTCTGCCGTGAAGCACTAATGCGTTTCGGTTTGAAGGGTGGGGCAGCCGAGCCGTTGTAACTATACTTGAGACCTTAGAACTTATATCTCAAGGTGGGTGGCGCATTTACGTTGTAGATGTCTATGGGTTCCAGTAACCACTTAACACCAGGTGGGCTGTGAGCTCGTCCACCCAACTAAGCAATAAAAAAAATCAAACAAATGACTACATCCAAAAAAAAACAAAAGAGAATCGAAGATTTTTTTTCTTTATTAATATTACAAATATGTATCTGAGCTATGTCTGCCAGTATTAATTTTTTTTCTTACCAAGGAGTATGTCGTTCTCACTACTTTTTGATCCCTCCTCGTAATAGTTTATACAGTATTCAAAGCAATTAATAAATTCACTTATTTTATACAATATTTTAGTATTGACGAAAGCTGATTTGCCTGAATAGTTTCTGTAAAATGTTCTTATTTTTCGTTCCCAGAGCTCATTGTATGAGTAGTAACATGAAGCCTCTGTCGACTGCAGACTTCGGTAAAGTCATGAAACAGGTGTACCCGAGCGTACGGCCCAGAAGGCTTGGGACTCGTGGCAATTCTAGGTAATATAAATATTGTAAACTATCTCAAATTGAATCATCTCATTTAATTTAACAGACCATTTAATAACATTATAAATTAATTCCCAAGTAACTACTTGTCTTTTGATCTTTTATCAAGTAAATGAGTCGAGTAAAACTTAATTCGTTGCCTAAATCGATTGGAAAAGAGATAAATTATGAACCGGTCATACAACAAACGGACACCGCCAAAGTCTTTATCGACTACAAATATTTAATGAACTAATTATAATTAATATAGTTAAGCGCTTAAAATAATATTTAAAAATATCATTCACATAGAGCAATCAAAGACCTGAATCTAGAGTAAATGGAAAAGAAAGACATAATATGTATCTATTTTAAATCTTTTATCACCTGCTAAGAGTACAACACTGATTAAGATTATTCAAATAAAACAAATGCTTATAACCTAGCCTGACCTGAACCTAACCTGAAATTCGTCATTGTTGATGATGATAAGCTGAATGAAATTGAAAATGTTGAATGAAAGTACTGCAATTATTCACATTTAGTGGGTAATGAAAACTAACACTTAATATATTTTTTGAGTTGCGTAGCCATTTTTCAATATCATAAAGCACGCGTAATGTAGATATTTGATACATCAATGATACGTAGATTATAACAACTAAAGATAAGCTAGAAGAAAAAAAATACAAATTAAAATTGATTTAATGACCTTTACGTACATTTCTACCATATAAAACATTTTATCGTCGCCATGATACTTTAAATTTAGTTTTCATTTTCAGCGTAGCATTGCTTTACGTTTGTCAGTTATTAAATACATTTTTATATAATAAATATTACGAAATTGACTAGATTAGATTGGTTCAGGTATCAATCAGTCCTGATAAATTATGACCATGAATGAACGAAAAATAATTGCTTTCCTGTCACATTATTGTGGATTTGATATTTTCTGTTTTTTGAATAAGTGTTACAATTTTCATAAAAGAATTCGCTATTTATTAGATGGATAAATCAATACGTCCGAGGACTACGCGCGATAAGATTACTCACACAGCTCTAATTACATTGGACATATTTATCGAGACACACCCATGTACTATGTCAAAAAAAAAACCATTAACTTGCCTTGACTAGTTTTAATTGGCACATTTTCCGTGGTCGTGAATTATCATTGAAGAATAATGTTTTAAGTGGCATAGCGTTATCAGTGACGTCTGCGTAATGTACTGTGATAGTGATACGCATAGTATGATATTAAATCGTTCCGGGTCATAACGATAATGCGATATTGTTACTTATGAATAGTATTGGAGCGCTACTAAAATCAGAAACATATGTATAGATTAAATTTATAAACTAATTAAGGTCGATAAATAATAGTTTGAATTAAAAAAAATATGGACCCATCGTAACTTCACATATTTCTTTAACTAGTTACACGACGCTATGGTCTTCCTTGTGCTAAGCGGCTACGAGCCCGTAGACACCAAAAGGCAAGTTCCCATAAAAGTTGTACCCTCAATTGCATCGATACCTCAATCGGAAAGATTTTTAAATTAAAAGAGACAATCTCCAAAATAAAATTAACTCAAGCTTATTGTTGCTAACTCAAGCGCTGTAAAGAAAAATAAAATTTTATTATTTTGTTTTCAAAATAAAACTGTACAGAATAAACATTAAAATAATTAAAAAACAATAGTATAAAAAAGCTCGCAAAAATTCAAAAGCCCTTGCGTACTTGACATAACGCAAATAATATGTGGTTTTACATAGATATATTAATATTTGACTTATATAAACATAAAATAGCATAAAGTTTAAATAATGTTTAAAAAAATACAGTAATCTTAGAGGGAGACTTTTAAAACACACACATAAAAAGTGATTCTTACAAAAACTAGGTCCAGGCTGATGCTTCAAATGCAGATATTCGTTTGTCAGTCTGACCTTAAATACCAACTCTTATATTAGTGACTTGATTTTTATAAACACGTAATGTAAAACAAAAGTTGACGCTCATGCACCGCATTTCGTCTATTAACTTGATTGTTTTTTATTAAATTGCATGCTACAAAAACACTAAATTGATTTTATTTGTACTATTGCTAAAAACGAAGACAGACAGTAATTTTGTCATTTATAATAGTTGTTTTACGATTTTATTATACTGTAGTATCAGTTTTCAATAGATCCTCAAGAACCTCTTTGTTCATTATTCTAAAACCACCCGGTATGTAAATATTATATTATTTAACCATTACACGGTATACAGGAAAATTTCATAATAATAGGTCGGTGAACTCATAATGTCTTAATATACTTAGGTTTAATTTATTAATTCAATTCAATAGGTAAACTTGCAAAGCATACGATGGTTTAGAATTAATAATGGAGGTTACTTTTCTTTTCAGATATTGCTATGCGGGTCTTCGAAAAAGGATTAAATTGGAAGTTCCACAATTACCCGATTTAGGTGAATCGTCGAAGGCAAGTTACATACATGACGCTTTTTTTATTACAATTGAAACCTCGATCCCGTGTCTGGTGGTGGATAGCCTTTTTTTATTGCCTGTGTAGGCAGACGAGCCTACAGCCCACCTGATGGTGGTGAGTGGTTACCGTCGCCCATGGACTTCAGCAATGCCAGCGACAGAGCTGCCTATGGTGGATATCACGGTGGTTGTCTATGGACTCCAGGTACCTCCAGATGAGCACTCAACCCCTTCACTAATCTACATAATAAACATCGAATATTTTAAATAAATAAAAAATATGTTAAATCTTCCAGGAACCAATTGTGACTTCACGAGAAAATGAAAGGATAGTTTGCGACTGGGCAGAAACAAAATTAGGTAATATAAAATTAATTGTTATTAAAACCTTTTTTGACTAAACAACCTCTATGCATTCAATCGTATTTATTACATCGAGGGCTGAAAGCCTATTTGGTTATTTGGTTTAAACGACACTTATCTTTGTAATCAAAGGTCTGTTTTATTTATTGGTATAGTAAGCGGCACGTAAGTTGGCAAGGTTTTGGTGTAGTGGGGGTAATGTCGCGCATAGTGCACATTGCAACAAAAAATTGTCACTTTTATTGCCCGCATATAATTTAATTTAATTTAATTTTTTATTTGCCATAATTTGTTTTTAAGCCTGTGTGTTTAGATGAAAGTTAAAGAAAAGAGAGGAATTCGTGAAGTGTATTAGGTGTTATAAATAAAAAAAAATTAAAAGTAACGAAGTCTATTTAAAAAAATATACTTAATATTAAAAATTATGTGTCGCCGTCGTCACTATCATTTTCTAATAGTGCTACCCCTTGGATTAAATTTATGGTAGCACCTGAGCTGGTGGAAGGAGTTGGCTCCTCATCGTTGACATAACAAAGAGTCGCTGTCGTCACTGGCGTAAATAATAAAACGCTCAGTGACTGAATCGACTATATGGTCATTGGTATTTGGTCCTGGCATTGCAAACAAATTTAAAAGAATAACACTCGTAACAAAAACTAAATTTAAAACAATAATAACAACTCATAACAAAACTCAATATAAACAAAGGGTTCTACAATTTAGTAGGCGCATGTGTAACCAGGAGCGAACCAGGAGGGTCGACTGACTCACCAATCGCGCGCTCGGAACGGTGCTACGTCTTTCCCCGCGTCCCGCTTGACAACCAAAGAGACCTAAAAAACGAATTCTGCGCATCAAACGACTCTTGCCAAGTTACGTGCCGGGGACTATACTAGTGGCCCCGCGGTAGTCGAAATTCGACTAATATGTTGAAATTATAAGTAGTGAACATTATTATGGTTCTATTGTGAAAGACTATTATTTTACCTACTACTACTACATTATAGACAAACAATATTAGTCTATTCTCAATTTGATCACAGACTTTAAACAATAACAAAAGTTTGACAATAAACGAAGAGTATGTATTATTAGGCGTGTGTGTATGTGTGGCAAATACATGATAGTGTGTGTCATGTTTCTTTTATTGATTTAATGTATTATTGAGGCATAATCTAAAAAAAATTTAGCATTCTGCAATCCCTCTCTATATTGTCTATAAGTGTGGGAAAGTTCATACTCATCCGTCCTTGCAATTTTCGTAAAAAGGGGTACAAAGTTTTTGCTTCACGTATTAATACATAGATTAGCATAAACAGTTCGATTTTTTAAATTGAAATTCAATTCAGCTTAGCAGAAGTTTTTCGTTACAATATTTTTCTTAAATTTCAAACTTTAAATGGCTCTCATGGAAAAGCTGCAAAAATATCGCTAAAACCAAATAACCTTTTACTCCTCGATATTATTCTGTATTGCAAAAAATCTTTAAAATTATTTAATTTATTTTGTGGTCAATAATATGTTTTTACTCCTCAGGTGTGAAGTTCGCAAATATTTTAGAATTGTCACAACATTTATTATCACCGGCTCCAAACCTGACCACTCCCGGGCCGCTGTCTACGTCTCCACAACCAGCTGTCCCGCAGCCTCATGGTAATATTAAACTCTATTCACCCTCAGTCTCCAGTTTTCATTTTCATAACCTGATAATGTCTTCTCACTTTTTCGGAAGAGTACTCGCCAAGAAAATAAGTCAATGCTTTAAATACCTTTTTTTATTGCTTATATGGGTGGACGAGCTCACAGCCCACTTGGTGTTAAGTGGTTACTGGAGAACATCGATATCTACAACGTAAATGCGCCACCCACCTTGAGATATAAGTTCTAAGATCTCAGTATAGTTACAACGGCTGCCCCACCCTTCGAACCGAAACGCAATACTGCTTCACGGCAGAAATAGGCAGGGCGGTAGTACCTAACCGCGCAGACTCACAAGAGGTCCTACCACCAGTAAAATAAGTTCTAAGGTCTTAGTATAGTTACAACGGCTGCCCCGAACGCATTACTGCTTCACGGCAGAAATAGACAGGGTGGTGGTACCTACCTGTGCGGACTCACAAGAAGTCCTACCATCAGTAAGTTTTCATTTATTTTTTCAATTTAAATTTTCAGGATCAGCTACCGCTGATGACGCAACGAGTCGACAATTAATAAAACATTTAAAACGAAAAATGCAGGTACGTTATCTTAGAATAAACAATATAGATGTACTCTGTGCTTGAACGAATTTTCGATTACCTTCTAGTTGAACATTAAATGATTAACACAAAATATCTATGTTTAGTTTATCTCGAAAACTTAATTTTTGTAATAATGTTCTGGCGTTAGAGTCGTCACTGTTTTTTTTTTTTTTGTTTTTTTTTTTACTTATGCAGGAGGGTAGTTTATCGTATTGGGTTAATGTTTTGTAAAGTTGTAGATTTCTCGCATATTACCATCGGTGTGTGGTAGGTTGCGTTCGATTCCGATCCGCTGTCCGATTCCGATAGGTCGCTGGGGCGGTTTTTTAAAAATCCTCCATTCCTGGATGGGCCCGTGGTCGCCTGCCCGTGAAGGAAAGATGAAGCTGGAAAGGCATAGGCCACCAGCAATCCCTCCATCCTAAAAAAAGGTAGGTTGCGTCCGAGCAAATTGAATAAACGGCGACTGTAGGTGAATCGTCGAATAGAAATGGTAATGAATTTACCCGAATCTATATTAATACGTGAAGCAAAAACTTTGTATCCCTTTTTACGAAAATTGGGTGGACGGAGGAGTATGAAATTTCCCACACTTATAGAGAATATAAAGACGAAGTGCACAATGCTAATATTTTTTTTTAATAATGCGTAATGTAAAAATAGATACATTAAATCAATAAAGAAAACATTACACACACTACATACCATATTATTATATTTGACGCACACAAGCATGCGTACTATTTATTGTCAAACTTTTGTTCTTGACGTCTGTTGTAAAATTGAGAATAGATTAAATATTGTTTGTCTTTGTTAATATTTTTTACACTGTAGTCTTGGCGAAATTTGTGATTATAGAAGTATAAAATACAATCATAATACTGTACAAACTTACAATTCCAATTAATTATAGTCGAATTTCGACTACTGCGGGACCTCTAGTATAAACAAAAAACAATGGTCATTTCAATGCCTCCAATGAACACTACTCTAACTCAAAATTTTGAAATTTTCGTTTTTCACGCAAATCGCTTCACTATGTTAAAAGTATTACAATTAATCATTATTGATGGGGTTCGAAGCAAGAGTAAATCAGCTAGTTACACAAAAAAAAACATAAATATATCTGCAATAATAAAGATTTTATCAACTTTTTTCGCTTAAACGCTCCTCCTGTTGAGTTAGCGTAGTGTTCATTGGAGGCATCGATTTGACAAGTGTAATTCTTCTGTACGTCTGTTTCGCACTAAACGCTTAAACAGCTCGACCGGTTTCTATATTTTTTACTTATGTACATATTTAAGTTCACGTTGAATCATTTGAACCTGATAGGTGGCGCTTCGATCAGATTCCAGGGTTTTTCTATACATTCGGGGCAAGACATCTCACGGCACGATAATTATATTAGGTATTTCATCAACGCGCATTCTAAAGCGAAGCCTAATTTTATTTAAATTACATTGCGCGTGCATTGCAAAGTCATTTGTATAAAACACCTTGACAGGTTGATCGCGATTTTAAAGTTTCTCATTTAAATATTTTTATTGGAGGCGAGACATTTATCCTATCAATCAAAGTTTTTTCTAAAATTAATCCGTTTTCGGGAATAGTTCCCTGGCACTCTATCATTAGTCTGGTAATCATTAGTTAGCAATCAGGAAAATGACAATAAATTATAATTCATGTTTACAGGGTCATGGAACTCCCGGTAGACCCAAAAAGAACAAAGGTCAGGAATTGACTGGAGAGTCATCACCGGCGGCCTCTGGTACGTGCGTCGGACATCATCCGACGTTAAAGCATGAGACGGAGCAGGTACCCGAGACCAGCTACGCATACCAACCGGCATACGTGACGGTGTATGAGCCGCGGCCGCCATACTCCGCTTACGGGGCCCCGCCTCGCGCGCACCCGCTGCCCGCTCTCACTACCCACGAGTATCGCCCCGACCCCTACGCCTTCGAGCCCACGTATGCGCCTCACGACTTGACGCTCCCCATCAACCTCAGTAGCAACGCTTCCCTCGACCTCTCCACCGACCGCGCCGACTGGCACCGTCGCCGTCCACCTGAGCCGCCGCCCCCGCCGCGCCTGCCCCTCCCCGGTAAGAAATTCATCCTGGAGACCTACCAAATCGAAACGGCAGCGCGCGCGCCGCCGCTCCAGCCGGTGTCGGCGCCAACACCGGACGACTTTCCGCGCGCCGAATACTTGCCCAAGAAAATGAGAGCGGCCGAGATCCTCGGCGGGAAGCTGGCCGCGGCCCGACATGTCGTGGCTGTCTCGGAAGCCGGGTCCTCGTCGGCGCCGGTTGCCGAGCCTGCGCCGCTCCGTCCCGCGGGTGCTTTTTTAGAGGATCCAAAAAACTTAACGAGCCGGTCCAAAAGCACCGCCGCGGCGCTGGCCCGGGAGGAACAGGAGGCGGCGAGTCCAACGCGATCGACGAGAGCTCTGGCGTCCATCAAACCGCGCAAAATAAATAGCCGCATGAGATCGAACTCGCCCGATCGTGCGAGGTCACCCGAGAGACCCGCCACTCCCGACTCTTGTTGCGGCCTCGACGGTATCAATATTAGAACTGGCGTGATATGTGAAGAAAAACACTCTGAAATCTTGAACAGAGAACGCGTCATCAGTATCTGCAATATCGATAAACACGATCTGGACGATTATTTGAACGAAGGGAATAGTCAAGAACACGAAGAAGAGCTGCTTCAGTACTTCCACCAACAGCGTGCCGCTCAAGCCGAGGCGGCAGCGGAGCTCGACCAGTCTGAAAGAACCGTTATTTTTTTAGAGGCAAGCCAGGACCCGCAAGACGAACACAGTCAAGGAAAAAATGAAAAAATCTCTCAGTTACGCGAACTACTTGCCAAAAATTTGAAAAACCAAAGTGGGTCCAACTCTCAGAATGCAATAAATCAAAACGCTGACCACTCTCAAGCAAATACGAATCAGCAGCAGTCTGCCAAAGTCAGTGATTGCGGCGATGCATTCAAACCGTTAAATGTTGACGAGAGCGATATGAACGGGACGGCCACGACTAAAGCGGTCGAAGTGAATCCCCCGAAACAGTGCCATAGTGTGCCGCATCAAAACGGGTCAACGTTACCTTTTAACAACGATAAGACTTCTAATCAAATGATACCGAATGTCAGCGGTTCCCATCTCTACAATGGGCACTGTCAAAACGAACCTCAGAGCCCCACAACTAGAACTCAGCAATACGACTTTGTTCCGATATCTGAAGGGTGCCATTCGCCCGGACACTTCAGAGGCCAAAGTCCAACTAAAGTACAAAAACAAGTAATCGTTGGGGGTTCTCTTCAAACGTCACCGACATCACACAGCACTGCTGCCAGCCCTTTTGTGAGCCCAAGAAATACACCGGTCCCGAGGTCGAGACTATGCCCTCGGCCCATTCCTAAACACAACGGACGAAAGAGACGCAATCCTTTAACATTGGGTATAAATGACATGTGCTCGAAGCCATTTGCTATTCCAAACGATCAGAAATTTATAACAAAAAACACTACCTGTGATCCCGGTAAATATTGTCAGCCGATGTCTGCTCCGCCTTCGCCAAACATATTGTCGTCCCATTTCAAAAGTCAATTATATCAATGTAATTCGAGCATTCAGAACGGTAACAATAATAATTTGTGTTTAAATTTCCTACCAAATAACGCTTTCAGAGAACACATAAACGGAGACCCGCCGCTCTCGGCCGATCCTCTGTCCAGCGAAGTCAGTCAATTCTTTCAAGATTCAATGGTGACTTATAGACCGGGCCCAGACGCTTTTAGGTCCCAATCGGTGCCTTTAAAACACGGAATCAACAATATCGGTCTCCTCAGCTACAATAACACGCCCGTTGGCTCGGTGCCGCCTACGCCTGTCCCTAATGAGTTCTGCGACTTTGGTTCGCTGGCTGAAACCTGCGACATATCTAGAGCTGGCCTCAACAGAGAGACTTTAGACAAAATTTACAACGCGATAGACAGTAGCCACGATGTACTTAATCCAGACGGCACAGCGAATCTGCTAAATACGAATGACGGTTTGAGTAACGGCTGCGATTCTATGCCGGGATCGCAAATGTTACCCGATCAACTGACGTCACTTATCCCGGGCGGAGAAGAGCTACTCGACAGCGGAAACCAATTCAACCAATCGTACACGAACGACAGTTCGACAACGGAAAATACAAACAGTATTGACTTAGATTTATCGGAACTAGTTACGGACAAAAGTAAATATTATACGTCTCGCTCGGTACCGAGCACACCGTTGCCTTACAAACGTGCCGCTCCCGGCCTGCAGATAGACTCGCGCCGATCCAGGGATTTGTTTGCCGTAGAGAATTACACTATACCGACGAACGGAATATGCTCCAAGTCGGTGCCATCGACTCCTCAGTTTGCTGAAGACAGGAGTGTTTTTAGCTACAGCAATAGAGATTTCTTGATCAACGGAAACTCTGTTTGTGGGTCGACTCAAGTCCACGAAACCGTAGTCGAAAACGATCAAACGTTGGCTTCGCCGCTTCACGACATGCTACGAGAAGACATATTAGACCCGTTGACGCCCGCGCTGCTGGCCGATCTGGATAAGATTGATGCCGCCCCCTATGTCGATCTCTAGTCAGCAATAAACTCCCTTGTAAATATTTGTATATCATAATGTTCATTTTTCAATGGCACATTAAATATTGGACAACAAAGTGCAATATTGGTTAGATGCCTTCAGTGAAGGTTGACACATTGTTCTTACTTCGCCAATCATGAGGTAATGCTTCAAAAAAAATATGTTAAAACAATGGTGACAAAACTCAATTATTTGATGTTTATGTTAAATATGTAATTAAATTACAGAAAAATCTGTATATTGAATTGAATGAATTTTAGATACGATACAAACTGGTGCTAAAACTGGACAATTCTGATCACATATTTCAATTTACTACCCGCAGGTCGGAGCTAACTTTATATTTAATATAATGGACCATTGTAACAATTGTTGCATAAGTTTGTACATATGTGTAATTATTACAGTATAATTAATAGTATAAAATAATAAAATCGACTGAATTCAATCGACAAACGAACACATGAAAACAACGTTCTGCCTATCGTTACTTCTCGTCCGATACTTTCTACGGCTGCTGATAAAAATGACAACCTTTTTGGTGATTGTTCTCGAAAGATCCGAGGCTATAAATTAAAATTAAAATGTTGAAAACATTAACGGATCATTTTGTATAGATAGAATATAATGCCAAATCGGCCAACAATTTTTTTTTATACGCAATGTATATTTGGCGATTTATTCGTGTAACTGAAAATTCAGAAGCACAATTCACATGAAACGAATGGCTGTAGTTAGATTAACCAGACCAATGCAGTGTGCAAAGCGCGCTATTAGGTAATTAAATAAAACGGTTTTCATATGTAAAACTAAATGAAATATATAGTTTATGAAAATGAATTTATTGTAAGTTAGCACAAAGATTTTAATATATTTTATTATCGCATAGATGTTTTACTGACATATTAAATTTAAATAGATAAATAGCATGAAATGCGGAAAATTGTTCTGCCACTATGGCTGTGTGAAGCGTGAGGGCTTTTAACTTTTCGTTGCAGCAACGTGGGACATAGGTCTGTGAATATAATATAAAATTTTGGTGGAAATATAAAAAAAATGTTACAACAATATTCATAGCAACCAATTCGAATTCTAATGAAAATTTCTGCACGTGTCGCACTAACATAATACATAAACCAAACGTATCTACGTTCAGTACAGGCGTGTATGTATTAGATTAAACAATCTAGAATTGCATATTTTTGTTTTTAAAGCATTTTCAATGCAGAATCTTCAGTTTCCAAATTAGGTATTATATATGATTTGGTAAACAATACGATGATACCCCATATGATGACCCCCCATATATCGTACAATAGAACATCTAAATGATTTGTTTAAAAAGTATATTGACATTATCAATATATTTTATTTAAAAAAAACATGCAAAGAGAAACTTTTTATAAAAATGTATTTAAATCCAATTAAATTAAATTATATCATATTCAATTAAGTAACTAAGATGACTTCTGAATTATATTTTACAGTTAAATCACATTTAATTCGAAAGAATGAAATGTTAATTTTATATAGGCCCACATATCATTCTTTCCAAAAAAAAAAAATAGTAAGACTTTCAATGTAATCCATTTGAGATTTTGTTTTGTTTTTTATAATGAAGCCTAAGCTAGATTACTTTTGAGGTATAGCATGTAGAGGTTTGTATAACGCTAGTACAAAGTAACTCACTGATACAACAGGGATTTACCTAAATATGTATAAGTGAAACCGAAGACTGTATTAAAATTTGTAGGTATTTCAACGCATACAATTGTTCTGTTCACACTTTGTTCTGAATTCAAAACGTCTACGCAACGAATAGGAAGGTACTTTCAGTGATAAAAAGTTTTGTTTGTATGGGTTTTGTATTCCAATTTGGTACAACTACCAAAATCTATTGGTACCTTATTAATTTTAAGTTGTACAGTGTATTTTGTTTTTAGACAAAAATAAATTAAGGTTAATATTGTAAATACTTTGATCATCATCTCATTCCTTGTTTCATTAAAAATCGGATGGTGTGCGCGTAATCATCAGTCATGATGGTCACGTTAAATTGCCACAGTTTAAATAGGTATAAAAGTCAAATATATTGCGATGTACGCATTAATTAATAAGTGTTGTGAACACGATAAAATTTGGTGTTTTAGTCTATAAATGGATATTATCTGTGAATTATTATAATTTATGTTTTTAAAAAGAAAACAAATTTGAATCCGTTCACTGCAATCTTCGACAACTGATTAGAGCTAAATAAAAACACATGAATTGAAAATAATATTTATTTTAACAAATAATCTTTAGTAATTACATATATAGAAATTAACCATACGTAGACGTAAAGCAGGTGCCATCTATTTATGTTTAGTAAATAAATGAAAATCATCCTGATGTTAGAAAAGCCAATGCACACCCAATTAATCTACAAATTGCATATTTTATACTGTTGATGGTCCCATTGTTAATAAAAATATCGGGTTTAAAATAATTCTAGTAGTGTAAATATACATGGTGTACGGAATCTGTAAGCAATAATCTGCTAGTTTAAAGAAAACAACCATATTAATTAATTTAGCAATACTCCTCGTTTTGGTCAAACGAAGAAGCAAAGTCACATAAGTGTTTAACACACACGGCGACTGCCAAACACAGAACGAGGCTTTTTTTGTTTTTTAAAATTCGTATTCTCTTATGACTTAAAAAATATTGTTTTACAATTGCAGTTGCTTTCTTTAGTTTACAATGTCAATATCTTTTATATAATATATTTAGTTACCTCCCGATTCCCGTACAGCTTGTATAATCCGTACCTTATTGAGATTACAGTTAATGGAAACATTGGCTCTGAAAACGTTCTCATCAAGTGTCGAATTTAGGTTTGAAATAATATTGTTATTTAATTATTGGACGCGAAGAATTTTAAATATTTAGAATTACACATGTAACAATTCATGAATGTTAATTTAATTAATTGAATATTATTGTCATTGAATAAAAAATAAATCGAAGTTAAAATGTAATACATACATGACACTTGTTTATTTTTATTTAAGAATCGTGTTGTTATTTCATTATTATTTTATCTTATTTTTAAATCTAGAGTATATAGTTTTAAGTAATGTATAATGTAAGTAAAGATATCCATGTTGTTAACTAGTATTTTATGGATGTTAATTTACACCATTTGCTATGCAGTGATAATAAATGGAATAAGAAACATTTTATGTTCGTATTTTTCGAATTGAAAATTTCATTCCTTTAGTGATTAAAGTATATTTTTGTTTGCACATGATCAATGCGCTTCTGGAATTTTTATCGGGTTGAATTGAAATTTTACTTGGCGTTTGGTATTTCAAGGACGGTTTTTGTAAATTATAAAGATAAATTATATAATATCTTGCACTGCACTAAAATTCGCATGTCAAATAATGACAAACCATACACGCTGCTTTTAACTTATGTAATAACTCATGTTCACTATGCTTGGCGAATAAATGATTTCCTTCTTTCTTTCCTTCTGTCATAGTACCAGCAACATACGACAAATTCCGTGTAATTTGTTTTAACAAATATAATTTTTATCACACAATTACCGATATTCAAATACAGATAGATAAATAACAAGTGGCAGGGCGTAGAAATACGTGGTACCTACCCGCGCGAACACAAGACGCCTGCTTTTTTTCCTACCTAAGCTGATAGATAGCCTTGAGAGGCTATTTCAGCGTAACCTTCACTAGTAGGTGAGCTCACGGGGATCAAATCTGACGACGTTGCTAACACGAACCCTGGTAAGAGCCGTGCTTCGCAGAATCTACCACCGGATCGGAAACACGACCCACTGAGAAGATCCAGCGAGAAACTCAGTGGGCTGCGTCTGTGGGTTAATTTACTTGTCGAGCCCTTCATCGCAAGCGATGGGTTCGACGTGAACGATGACTGGTGCTTGAGGTACCTAAAAGCACCGTTAGTGGATCGGGAGACGCCTGCCTGCCTGAGAGACCACCACAAAGTTACAAAAATTATAATTGTTTTTTTTTTATTGTGAGTTTCGTTTTTAGCACACCTTATTCACACCTCTTCATCGTGGCAATCATTCGTCTACGTGTGTCCGGTAGGTATTTCATTCGGATAAATTGGGACCTGTCAGCGGGAATCGAACACAGGCAGTCGCATCGTTCGATACAAATGTACCTACTGGACGTCTCATCCTTTAGGCCACGGCTTCAAATGTAAACATAAACATAAATTTCTAGAAGAAATATCTCTATAAATTTCTTACTATTTCAAAATGATTATGGATTAAAAAAAATACATTTATTTGTAAATTGTTTGTGTGTAAAAGGCGCGCGCGGCTTTCTTTCTTTATTATGTATTCGTAGTACGTATTCATAAGTACATATTTAACAAGTCTTCTAAAATAACTGAAATATTTTATTCAAATTAGTTCTGAAAAAAAAAAAAAAAAAAAGATTTATGCATGATTAAAAAATATTAATTAAAACTAAATTTATCTCTAAATTACCGTACATACCTCTAGAACCATAGTTTTGAATAAATAATTCGGGTAATATAGGATCATCTTCATATGTGTAAGTTTCGTTAACTTGTACATGTGCTTCAGGATTCCATTCAAAAAGTAAACTAACTAATGGTAAGTTATGTAAATTTTGCAATGCTTTTTCTCCGTATTTTTGTTTTACTCTTCTAATGAGACATCTTTTTACGTAAGTAAAGAATGTATCTAAGAAATTAAAGCAAACATTGCCACTCCAATATTTCTGTAAGATCAAAAAGGAATCACTGAGTACGACTGTCTTTTTATTTTCTTGACAATGCTGCGCTTGACAAGTGGTGAATTAAAAACATTTCTGAACACGCCCAGATGGGCATCTCTAAGCAATCATGCTAGTTTGAAGGATGGGGTCGCCGCTATGCAATGTAATGACTTTGACCTCATTTCAATATGATTTGTGACGTATGTATTCGTATTTTTTTGAGGCAAAAATATATCAATCAAGTTCATTTTAATCGAACGCGTTTAATATCTACTTGGAATACAGCAAAATTCCATAACAAACATAAAATCGTTAGGTTAAAGTTAATAAACTTACCTTACTTTGTTTTGATAATTCTTTTACTGTGAACACTTTTAACTCTTCAACTATTCCTTTATCATTTCGAAATCCACATAATATAGTGTCGACTCCAACAAGAAATGATTGACACCACCATTTTTTGCATTTGTACCTCCTTTAAAAAAAAAAAACAAAAAACAATCGTTACTCGTGTGTTGAAGAAATCTTTGGGCCCGCAGTTTCGCAGTCGTGGACCATTTCCACATATCCTGCGGGCCCCCTAGGTGCCGGGACCTCGTAGGTGGTTCGGACCCAGACCAGAAGAATTACGGCCTAATTAGTATCAAGTGGTTACCGAAATTCATAAATATCATAACGTGAATTCCACCATGTTTTTTGGTCTTAGTTTATATCGCCGGATCATCGGCCACGCGTGACGTCTGTGCGGTGGGTTTATAGGAGTTAAGTTTGAGTCTACTACTAAACAATGTCGTCGCCTTTTAAACAAATCTTTCGAAACTTACCAAATCAGAAGCAGTAAGAGTTAACTGCCCCCTACCTACACGGTGACTTGCACATATTAACGCCACCGCATCATAACACGGCAGATTAGTGGTCGTCTGCTGGGTCTAATCCAGACTTCAAAAAAAGAAGTAGGTTCTAAATTCGGCACTGGACCATATAGATACACACGATATTGTCATTTTATTTTGTTGAAGTCACTTTTCTTTTTATGATAATGACAATGACGTAGAGCCATAATGTATTTATCTTTATATCTATCAGCCATTTCGCCAGCTCCAACACAAGATTGAGAGTGCCTGAAACATTAGGCAGGATTGCGATGTTGATACGCCGTACCAACACTAAACATTGGTAGTGGTCACAGTATACTGGTGCAAAATTCAGAGATTCTCCAATAAATGAGCCAGATTATTCTCAAAGCACAAAAGAAACCACCGCTCTAAGTGGAAAATATTATTCATAATCTTGTAGTTTTCGTAAGATCATATTTGGTGAGAGCAGAATGTATAATATGGATGTGGCACGGCAGTTGAATTTTATCCAGGGTATCTACCTTATCTAGGGTAGGTAGATCTTTCACTGCCATCACATAGGAACAATACTCTATATTCATTTCCATTTATTAAGCAGCTACCTACCTGAAATTTATCTCTTGTTTATTATTTTCTATATGCCTATTTGTTTTTAACTCAATGAATTCCTTATCACACAGATACTCTAAAACAGTTTGAGGATCAGCATCATTTGATGGTGGGGATGGGACCACTACTTTGTCACATCTGATCGCATCCATTTCTGCTCCATAAATTATTTTGTGATTGTTCAATTTCGTAGTTAAAACCAATGAGAATTCTTCTGTTTCATCTACAGGTACATCAGGATTGGGATTGGCTTCAGGATGATCTGAAATCAAGTATTTATTAATGTTTTTTTTTTAATTATATCAAACAAGAAGCACATGAAGAACTTTTTACAGCAGAGCTAATTTAATTTTAGTAGTATAGGTTCTGAAGTCATAATGGCCTAAATGATAAGACGCCAGGTGCATTTATGCATCAAACGATGCAACGATGCCAGTGTTCAAATCGAGCAGGCAAATACTAATTTATCTAATGATATACTTCCTCATTAAATGTTCACGATTGACTTCCACTGTAAATGATGTAATAAAAATAAATCAAACATAATTTTGCCGTGTGGTGCTGGCGGACTAGAATAGCACCCTCCTATGTCTTCCCATGGGTATAATAGAAGGCGATAAAGAGAGTGTGAAAAAGTACTTATCCCCTGTAACTTATTCACCATTATATATTATATGGTCCATCTGTCCGAGTCTTTCTCCAGTCTTAACAGTCCCCGTTCCACTGGGTCTAGAAAGATACGAATGAGTATTTCTTATATATTCTTATATACTTTTACCTATGTCTCGCGCCTATGATTGTGCACGTTAATATAACCTGCGCAACTGACTGCTTTCATATAAAGGATTCAGATTATATCCTACGGCGTTGGGTGTAAGTAGAAGCTTGACGTGATGCATGTTGGGCTTTGTCTGAAACTTACGTAGTTGGCCCTGGGGTGTAGTATTACATCGTTACATTGGGGTAACAGAGCGGATTCGGCAGCACCCGGGGTGACAAAGCAGCCCTATTCAGGTATGCACTACTTTCCTTGCTAAGCCGGGGAGGGGGTGCCCTAAATAAACGCTCACTCCAACTTATAAGGAGGATAGCAACAGCGGCTGCCTTCGCATCTAAAATTCGCGGTCGAAGCCGTTGTTGTTGTTGTTGTAGTAGTCCTAGGATACCCCGCTGGTACATAGGGCTCACCCAAGTTGTCTCCACTTGACCCTGTCTTGCGCTTGCTCCTTGACATCACTCCAGGTCATGTTGGCAGTCCTCATCTCAATCTCCACGGTGTGTCGCCAAGTCTGTACAGGGCGACCAGGTCTTCTCTTGCCAAGCGGTGGCCACTCAAACGCGATTGATGCTGCGTTGACTCCGCTACGCCGTGGAGTGTGTTCTATCCAACGTCATTTCCAATGGCCAATGTCTTGCGTGATGGGGTTTCGATCACATTTAGTCCAAAGTATTAGAGATAGTGACTGGCCAGAATATGCAGAGTATCAACCTCAAGCACTTATTTACAAATACCTGCAGTTGGTTCGTGAGTATCTTGGTCACTCTCCAAGTCTCACATTCAAACAGGAGAACACTTTTGACAATGGAGTCGAACAAGGTCAGCTTGATCCGACGAGTCATGACACTTCACTCCCGTAGTATGTATCTCTTTTTTGTTGACCTTGAGGAGGCATTCGATAATGTACCGTATAAAGCCCTCTGGATAGTGCTGCAGAAACTTGGATGTACAGTGAAGTTTGTGAAACTTCTGACTTCCCCATGGCGACATTCAAATTTGTGTCGCTGTAAGTGCTGATCAGTCAAGAGTTTTTCCCTGTCACCTGAGTAAAACAAGGGTGTATCTTCGAACCTGCACTGTTCGCGTTATACTTTGCAGTCGTAGTTCAGGACGTATTACAGAGAACCCCTGAAGGCATTTGCATCCGATTTGGCATTAATGGCAATATGTTTAATCTCGCCAGACTCAGGGCCCATACAAAAGTGTCTCACGCACTGATCACAGAGATTGTCTATGCGGATGATTTATGCTTTGTGACCTATTCTCCAGAAGGCCTGCTTCTTGAAACTTATGACTATTTTTTACAAATCCTGCTGTAGTTTTAATCTGAAGATTGGCATTCAAAAGACAGAAGTGATGTCTTTAGATATTAATGGTCAGGAGAGTGTCTCTTGGCCATCAAACTCAGTGATGACATACTTAAGCAAGTCCTTACATTCCGTTATCTGGGGAGCACTATAGCATCAAAGTGTGACCTTGATGCTGAAATCAACAGCCAGATCGGTGCGGCAGTTGCGGTATTCGGCAGATTAAATGGCAGGGTTTTTAGCTCACATAATCTGAAGCTGGGTACCAAAGTTGACATCTATAGGGCGGTGGTGCTGCCGAACATGCTATACTCTTCAGAGTCATGGACAATATACCGCCGCCATATACGAACTCTGGACCGTTTCTACCTAAAATGTCTGCGCCTAAATTCTCAGCATCTGCTGGTCTGATCGTATTCGGAATACAGAAGTGCTGTGGAGAGCCAATACCATGGGCATTGAGGCCTATCTCAGGTGGCGACAACTCGGTTGGTGTGGACACGTATCATGAATGTCAGATCAACCTACGGCATTAGCTGAAAACACGCCCGCCATGTGCTACCTCTTACAACTATTATAATGGTGTGGGAATAAGATCTCCTATGTTAGCCACACACGAGCACACAGTGACAATTCAAAACGGAGTTGAAGTGGTCGCCATGGCCGAAATCAGCCAAGGAGAGTAGTAGTAGTAGTAAAATCAAAACTGCAATAATTATAATTTGCGTAATTACTGAATATCTTGTGAGTCTGCACAAGCTGCCATGAAGCAGTAATGCGTTTTGCTTTAAAGGGTGGGGCAACCATTTTACTGAAAAAATTGGGACCTTAGAACTCATGTCTCAAGGTGGGAGGCAGCATTCACATTGTAAATGTTTATGGGCTCCGGTAACCACATAACATTAATGGGGAATTATCTCTTTCACCATCAATGCAATAAAAAATGGATGTCAATAAATATAAAAAATTGCAATCAATAAACGCAGACAGCAAATACAGTCAAACCTGGATAAGCGAGAGTTCAGGGGAGCATAATCTCATTCTCGCTTATAGAGGTTTCTCACTAACCCGAGTTTCTCGCTAATGCAGGTACATGGGTAGCGTTTCTCTCTTAAAGAGGTACGCAGCAATAACAAGTCACAGCAAATACGAATGTAGCAAATATGTAATTTGATAAAATTATGCGCATAATATGCACAACATATATTATGTACATATATATTTTTAATAGTGTATATGTTACGTTCATTAGATTTCAACATATAAGTACTTTATAAGGGTAGGTATCAAGATGCTTACGACAATAAAACAAAAATTCATGCACTAATTTTATTTTATTTAGAACTTATTTACACTTAAAAAAATCCATCAATTTCGTTTGGGTTTCTGTGATAAGGTCGGTTTCAAGAATGCGATAAAATTACAGTTATTTAGGTCCACGAAATAGAATAGATTCAATATTTAAGAGAAAACAATACAAAAACAATGGTAGGAAGTTCCACGCAAGTTAAGAATGAGACATTTATCATCTGCTATTTTAATAGCAGATGTTAAATTTGTCATTTATTTTGTCATTTGTTCCTCCTAAATAATATAAATAAATAAAGCTCGACTGTCGCTTATAAAGGTATAGATAAGTAGCAGTCTCACTTACGGAGGTCCATGAGGGAAAAACGACTCTCTTACAAAGGTTTGTTTCTCACTAACAGACATTTTGGGAGCTTAAAATGACAGGTCCTGGCTATTACTCTCACTTATGGAGTTTTCTCACTTATCCAGTTCTCACTTACACAGGTTTGACTGTAAAGGCAATAAACGATACAAGTGGACAATTGTAACTGATAATTATTCCAAATTAAACAGGAATAATACTTAGTAGATATTTTACAACTTACCTGATGTCATGAATTGTTCAAATTTAAAGCCCCATGATGTGAACTGCTTATCTTTCTCAGACATATTACGATTTCTATATTTCTTTTCATCAGTGTCTCTCGCGCATAAGTATATGTTACCTTTATGTAAAATCGCAACTATTTTCCATGGTTCTGTATTCTCATACGGTGTACACGCAACACATGTCATGAGACCCCGGTAACAGTGAATCGGGGCATCGTTAATAGTCTTCTGTATTGGAAAGTTTAATCTGTGCTCTTGTGTAAGTAAGAAATGCAACAAATCATCTAATTTAACGTCCCGATCTACTGGTTTACGCTTTACTTTGTCTAAATGCAAATTCAAATCAAAACACACTTTTTTGTCTCGTAAAGTTTTACAAAATTTTAGATTGTGGAGACCAATATATCCTATCACTTTTGGACGATCAAATCGAGGAAATGAATTTGAGTAAATGCTAGCATTCACATGAAGTTCTGGCTGAATTTGCATATTGAATTAAATAATAATTCATGAAATAGTGTAATGTCTCGACTATCGATGCGAAATTTGTTTATTTTGAAAAATTTTTCATTAGTTCTATAGTCGGATTTTTAATTAGACGAAGCCAGCTGACAGTAGCTAATGTCACTTTGTGAAATAATGTTGCTATATTTAAAGTAATAGTGATGCGTTCGGTTCTCGTTCAATCACATGAATGAACAATGAGTGTGAAGAGTTAATCATTAAATTCAAACTATAAAAGAATATTATTTATATTTTACAATAAAATTGTATTAAAGTGCTCCAATATACGTTACTAGTAATATGTAACTACAATCAGTTTTTTTTTATTTTCATAACCTACCTATAATTGTTATATTTTATACATCTATAGTTTCAACTATATGATGTATTGGAAATAGGACAGTCTAACAAGCTTCCCCGCAATGTTTTTCTTAATGTTTAAAACACTCGGTATTCAGTTCAGGTAGATACTATAGGAACATAATATTTCGTCGAAAACTCGTTGGTATGTACAAAACACGCCTAAAATTCGAATCCCGTACCCGATATCGGCAATTCGGCACACCAAGTATTCACTAGACAATCGAGGCAATTTCATTAATTCAGGAGTTTTTTCAATCGTTCACTTTGTCACAACACTATTTTTATTTCATCAAAAACTGACAACACAGTAAACGTCAGTTGACTTCGTCTAATAAAAAATCCGACTATATGTAGGACACTTTACAGTGTCGCCAACTGTTCGAAAACTTTCCCCCTAAAGCAATTTCAAAAACCACTAAATTAGTGGTATGTTTTTGAGAATAGCCAGAAACTTTTTCTCCCTTTGGCATTTTAAACCTGGTATTTTTTATTTGGTATTTGTTTTTAAAAAAAGATAGTGCACAAAACTAACAATTATAACCGACTGTTTTTAGTTGTCAGCTGTTAAGAGTATAATAAAAAATGCATACAGTGTCATCTATTAAAATTGGAAACATTCAATCGATTTGATTTTTTTTTATTTTTGTTGATGTACGTAGAAATTTAAAAAAAAATACAAATAAAATTTTATCCCTAAAAATATCCCCAAAAAATTTCACCCCCTAAAAAAATCCCTGTATAGATTTTTTCCCCCCTAAATTTGGGGGGAAAACCCCGGAGTTGGCATTACTGACACTTTAAGTCCTACCTACTTAGGCCTAGGCCGCACTACGGTGAAATCGCAGCGGTTAATAACCGTGTGAGCTTATGAAACACGAAAACGAATACAAGCGGCCGCACTTGCGGTTTTTTCCCGCGACTGATTTTAAAACCGCGAAATGTTACAAAATTGTCGCGGAAAAAAACCGCAAGAAAATTTGTAATCCATAGAACTAGGTATCCGTGCACGCACTATGCGTAACCGCGGGCGGTTTTTTTGAAATGTCAAATACATTTGCGAAACTTTGTTTCCATGAAACTGACTACTGACATCCGATAGTAATTGAAAAAATTCTCTAGGGGTTTTCTTAAATTTCGATATTTCTTATGAAAAAACCCTTTCTCAAATCTACGGCTAGAAAGTGGATAGACCCAACATTTGTAAAATTTTCGTTGTCTTTTTATCTATTTCTTAGTACCAGAGCCACACTGCTACTGCTCTTTTGAAATTTATCCATCTTCAAATAGTGAAAATCGCGGGCGAATTCGCGGTTAATAATTGTAGTGTGTGCGTATTAAGCGGTTTCGCGGTTACAGCGGTTAACCGCTCCCGGGAAAAAACTGTAGTGCGGCCTAGGCCTTAAAGTCGTATTTTTTATTTGACGAAGTCTATTGATGTTTACTGTGCTGTCAGTTTTTGATGAAATAAAAATAGTGTTGTGACAAAGTGAATGATTGAAAAAACTCCTGAATTAATGAAATTGCCTCGATAGTTTAGTGAATAGTTAGTGTGCCAAACTGTCGATTTCGGGTATGGGGTTCGAATTTTAGTCGTGCTTTGTACATACCAACGAGTTTTCGACGATTATGTTCCTATGGTATCTACCTATACTGAATACCGAGTGTTTTAAACATTAAGAAAAACATTGCGCGGAAGCTTGTAAGACTGTTCTATTTTCAATACATCATATAGTTGAAACTATAGATGTATAAACTATAACAATTATAGGTAGGTAACATTAAAAAAAAACTAATTGTAGTTACATACTACTAGTAACATATATTAGAGCACTTTAATACAATTTTATTATAAAATAGAAATAATATTATTTTATAGTTTGAAATGACTAATTGTTCACACTCATTGTTCATTCATCTGATTGAACGAGAACTGAACGTATCACTATTACTTTAAATATGGCAACATTATTTTGCAAAGTGACATTAGCTACTGTCAGGTGGCTTCGTCCATTTAAAAATACATAGTAAAAATACGACTACCGTACAATGGGGTAAATAGGGACAAAATCGACCTTCAGGTAAATAACTAAACTCAATTAATTCACTCACTCATAATTGGATATCTCGGATTTTTAATTAATGTTACATTTAAAATCTGAGGCCTATTTTTATTTGTGTGTGTTCGTTGTGAATGTTAACAAAATCATGATTCGACGCGCGAATAGATTCTGAAATAACAAAAGTTTTGATTCGTTTGAGTTCTTTTAACTTTTAATTTTTTTTATTGCTATAAAGAACATACGACCGGGCAGATATTACAAGGTAAATGTCGCGAAAAAAAGTAATTATATATATACTTTTCTTTTACCTATAATACTTACATAAACTAACTGATAAACACATTAACCTTCTTTACATCACGCAATTAAGTGATAGTATAGGCTAAAAAATCTATTATAAGATATCAGTGACAACCCTAACAAGACATCCCTATTTTGTCTTTTGGCGTTCCAATTTTGTGTTTTCTCGTCCCTAATTTTTCCAGTCTCGTTCCAAATTACCCTACATACGTCCCAATTTTCCCCAAAAAGAAAGGTTAAAATATACATTTTTTATTTTGTCGAAATATTGTATTTAAAATAAGAATATTGCAACTTACCGTTTGTTGTGGTATTTCCAGGTGTATTAAAAACTTATATAAACTGTAATCTTATTGAAAAAACAACGATAATATTACTTTTTTTAAAAGTTCTTTAAGCTGTTTTAAAACGCACTTTTCAACCACTATTTTCAATTTAATTTGACGAATTTTTGGGACCAACTTAACTCATATTTAGTACTTCCATAGTTAGCTTGGTTTTTCTTCTATACATTGATAAATATTAACATAAACAAAATTAGGTAGATTCCGTGCTACAGGTACTTTGAGAATCTTCCGCAGGTTTGTCCCAATTTACCCCAGGATCCCAATTTACCCCATGTCATGGTACCTACTCTATTCCAACTATGAAGTCCCATTTGACAGATGTCAATAATCAAGTACTAGTAAATACTGGTAAATACCCATAGACCTATATAGTAGGGACACGACATATTGTTCTATACGTACAATTGCTTATATAAATAGCACCCATTTTGAAGGCACACACATACCTGAAGAAACACTAAATACACAAAATAAAATAAATCACACAATTTCACTACTCGCGTTCCCGCCAATAAGTCCCAAAAATAATATTTTTTAAATGATTTTATGACTTGATTACTGAGACCTTTAAGTCATGTCTTATTTTTAATTTATATTCTTATTTTTATGAAAAATGATAATATGGAGTGAAACGAAACGAAATGAAGATGATTAATTTCAGATATTAATCTATTGGGAGGAAATGACATGATATGGGATGAAACATAATCTTAGTAAAACGGTGGTCATTTACTGAGATTTTTTCAGTGGACTTTTTGGAGGATCCCGAGAAGTTACGTCCAGAGGCTTTGTTTCACTTTCCCACATTTGTGCACTTTCAAAGATATTAAACAGATAATAAACCACCGTTATTACACATTTAAACCTGAAGAAACACTAAATAGACAAAATAAAACAAATCACACAACTTCATTCCTTGCGCTCCCGCCAAAAAATCAAAATAATAATTAAACACTGATCACCATAGATTATATCACCTTAGGTGTATTATCTATGTTTAACGCTATTCAAATTTTGATTAAAATTCAAATTAAATAGGTAGTTAAGTAGGAAGGTACCGTATGTAAAAACGACGCCACCGAAATGAGTGCTTGTTTTCAAAAATGCCGTTTATGCTTAAAACTTGGTGAATTCTGTTCCATATTTGATCAGGACGAATCTGTTAAATTATCTGAGATGGTTATGTCCTTTGCTAATGTGCAAGTAAGTAATAATGTAGCATCTTCTAATAAATTTGTAAACAAATGGATATCACAAATAATTGTGTTTAAGCACAACAAAAAGTTAACTTTATTTTATCCCTTATCTATTGGGTGGCCTCTGGTAGCCTGACGGGCTCAACCTGAGAGAATTTGTTAACACTAGCCCTAGTAGGAGTAGTGCTTTTCAGAATCTACAACCGGGTCGGAATCTCGACCCAGTGAGAAGATCCGGCAAGAAACTCAGTTGGTTCATTAATTTGATCAACTGTACACAGTAGTGATTGGCTACAGTAAAATTTATAATGAGTAATAAAAAATACATTTTCAGATACACGAAGGTGATGGACTATCAGACCGCGTATGTACTTCATGTATTGAGAATTTAAGCACTGCTTACTTGTTTAAGCAACAATGTGAACGGATAGATTACTTGCTAAGGAAGTCTCCAGGTGTGTTTCACATATTATGGTTATGGTTGTAATTATTGTATTGGTTACCAATAAATACAAAATATCTAAAATATTACACAAATAAGTAACTGATATTGTTATATAAAATATGTTACTTGCAAGTTTGTATATGAACACATAAGTCTTAATATACCCTATAGCTTATATGTCATTATAATTATGAGAAGTAACAAAAGTAATATGTGAATAATGGATCCAGTTATTCCCACATGAAAGCTTAAATTAATTAATGTGAGAGTGAACTTTCAATAAGTAATTAATATTTTATCCAAATTTTATTATACCAAAATGATATTGTAAAAATTTTTATTTTTATTTATTCAGACGTCAATATCAAGTCACCTCCAAATGCAAATTATGATGATTTTTTCAACCAAGAGTTCCACATTCATACTGAGCTTAATGATCTAAAAGATGACAATGAAGATAATGGTTTCATTAGTACTAGTTCAGACCAACCACTAACTAAGCATCATGAAATTAGCGATGAAACAGATGATAGTGATGTTGATTCTATAAAATGCGTTGGGTGCAGTCAGTCATACAGCACAAAGGGTATGCACACATGTAAAACAACCTGCACAATTGAACAAAACGACTTACAAAGGTCATGCAGTGATGAAACTTTAATAGCTAATGATTGCACACAGAACATGTCTTCAACACCAGTAACACCAACTTCACCTCGATCTTCATTTGTGAATGTTTCTTGTGTACTCTGTACTAAAAAATATGATCAATATGATGATTATGTTATACATATCAATGAGTGCACAATGAATGTGAAACTTCAACATTTTGTATGCCCAATATGCCATGAGATGTATACTGAAAAGCTGCTATATTTAAAACATTTAAGGATAACTCACTTTATCAACAATTCTCCAAAAACCAGTATCATTGATAATGGTGAGGACTGCGTTGATTTCCCTATATACAGTAAAGCCAAGCCCAAGTCAGCCCGACGTCAGATTGGTTGGTCAGTCGAAGATATTTATCAAGAAATTGATTTCAAACCTGCTGAGCAGAAATCGACACCGACCTCAAGTCCATTGAAGAACTTTTTCTCTAAATTGGGGAATGAGTGAGTCTATGTTCCAGTGCATGCCTCATATGTATCATGTTTGGGATGGCATTATAAACTACTAACATGGGAATATGTTGTTAGTTAATTGTACATTTAATATAAAAAATGCTTGGGTTACAGATGCTTCCTTGCTCCAGAAAGATAGTCTTCCATTCTTCAATATTTACCTCTATGGAATGTGTATGTACATACATTAAACAATGAGATGAATATTTTGTAAATATATATTATGTAAATTCTCGTAACATAATATGGTGGTAATGGAACATTAAAAAAGGACTCCATTGGTTTATTCCAGAACTTTTAGTCGCCAGAGCACCCCAAAAAAGGTTAGTTTTCGGAAACTTGTCGAAAATGGCAAGGCAAAAGCTTCAATTCATTTGCCATTTCAAAAATATATACAAAATTATAAACTAAAAAAGAAAGCAACAGCATATAGTCCTATTAAAGGGAAACTTCAGGTTGCTACTAAAATTCAGGCTTGCCTACCAGAGATTGTTTCAGG
Source organism: Bombyx mandarina (assembly GCF_030267445.1). Classification (NCBI taxonomy): domain Eukaryota; kingdom Metazoa; phylum Arthropoda; class Insecta; order Lepidoptera; family Bombycidae; genus Bombyx; species Bombyx mandarina. The sequence goes on from NC_143221.1 coordinate 9,613,151, forward strand.
TAATGTTATATTTGTAAATCCATTCATCTGTCTGTTTTCAAATCATTATTAGAAATATAAATTTTCAGACAGTGATTACAATTCACCCAGTGGCGCATCAGAAGATTCTTGGAAATTGAAGCAAAATTTAATTTGTGCATGTGATAAGAAAGTCTTCATGTTGTCAGAATCAATTAAGGTAAACAATACCTATTTATTATTATAATTAATGGCTTGACATGAGAGTACCTGTCTTTTCTGTCTTAAGAGTATTGCCCTGATACTAGTGCTTCTGCTTAAGGGCTCGACCAGCAAATTAATTTAGCACCTGGTTCAACAAATACAGATTTCTCTGTTTTGCCTGCTAATACCATTAGAAATAATAGCACCGAGTGTAGGTCAGGTGGATCCATAAGCAGTATCTAGAGTGACAACTGTAATCATCAGAAACGATAAGTTTAAGTTATCATGGTCAAAACGATAAAGTGCTTGGTGTACTCATATCGAGCAATGTTATGACATTGTTCAAATCTCACAGGCAGCTACCGCTTTTTGTTTAAAGAATAACTTACCTAACTCATGTTAAATTATATCCACCATAAAACAAATTAATTAAATTATATTTATTAAAAAATATTTGATTCGAGCCCTACACCCCAACAGAGGGTGAAGAAAGAATGATGATGATTAAAAATTATAAACAATCAGATTGTGATCTCAAATTTCAAAGAGGGTGGCGACATTCGCATCGTGAAATTTACTTAATTCACCACTTACAACTTATGTACCTGATATTGGATGGCAGAACTTAAAATTAGGCATCTATACTAATATTATAAAGAGGAAAGATTTGTTTGTTTGTTTGTTTCGAATAGGCTCCGAAACTACTGGACCGATTTGAAAAATTCTTTTTCCGTTAGAAGCCGACATTGTCCCTGATGAAAATAGGCTACTTTTAAAAAAAAAAAAAATTATTTTATTTTTTTGGTTTCGTGTGTGTTTTAATGTTTCCGAAGCGAAGCGAGGGCGGGTCGCTAGTAAATAATAAAGGCAGCCTGTGAAAATATAACATGCTTTCAGTATTTACAAGGGGGGCTCTCTTAATCTGCTTTCGTTCTGAATTCAAATCGCATGTCTGGTTTGATATGAATATTCTTTATAATTACACTTTATAAATGTTTCAACGTTACAGGACCGTGAAAGGATTACCGCCATGGTAAACGAACTAGGTGGCGTAGTTGCGGAAAACACTAAAATGGAAATGTTAGCAACTCACTTTATATGTTTGTTACCGAATGATACATTTACTGGCATGATGGTTTGTGCTCTCGCTACCGGCAAGTGGCTGCTTAGCATCAATTTTATCTACGACAGCTTTAGATGCAAGAAGTTCATGCAGGTAAAACAATTTAATACACAAATCTAAAAATTAATCTAAATACTAATGTGAATACATTCTTGAAATCAATACAATATAATACAATTCATATCTTGAATACAAATCTTAAAGAATTTCAAATTTTCACTCATTCACTCATTGGAAAATGCATTCCCATTACCAAGATCAGAAGTGATCAATTAATCATCTGCCCATTTCAGTTGTTGCTTATATATTCTCATAAGAACCATGTTAATTTTCCATATATTTGAAATTATATTTAAGTAATCCTGTATTAATTAATTTTATTTTAATACTTTCTCTATTTTATAATGTATGTATGTACTTTTATATCTTATACCTTTAAACGAGCAATTCTTGTATATTAATATATAATCTGAACCTTGGAAACGGCTCCAACGATTTTCATAAAATTTAGTATACAGGGGATTTCGGGGGCGATAAATCGATGTAGCTACGATTTATTTTCAGAAAATGTTGTTTTATTCGTGTTTTCAATAATCAACTCTTCCCGACATCTATTGGCGAATAATAATACTATTTTTCTTAATTGAGGGCAACTAACTGCTTTAAAGACACAACAAGATGGCGTTATCAAAAAAAAACCATCGTCTAGTTTTATATTAATGTGAGGTTTTGATCAAATTAACATTATAAATAGTTTATTTGTTAATGTTAAATACTATTGAGTAATTGAACTCGATTCATATTTTCCTTCAATGGTTGTCTAGAAAATGGTATCTTAAGCTATAAGATCACCACTATTTTACTTTTTTTTAATTTTATTCATTTTATATTTTCTTTTTCGTGATGTGCTTAAAGAATACTCTGAAACAATAAAAAAAGTGTAATGTCATGCTCCCTTGTTATTTTATATAAAATAACTTTTAATCACAATAACTAAACAAAATTTTATTTATTAAAATGAGTTAAGGAAAGAATAAAATGAGTATGACAAGAAGACTCATACCAACTAACACTTCCACGTATTTTTATAAGAACATTGATATCAGAACAACATTTTGAACAGGAATCTCTCTATGAATGGATGAAACACCCGAAAATATTAGAAATCGATAGCACAAGCGTGGAGGTTGCGAGAGCCGCTGTCTACTGGCATTTAGAACTGCAGAATCTTGATGCGAGATTTCCATTCGAAGGAAAACAAGTTGTTCTTATCATGAAGAAGAAGTACAGACAATATTACCAAATGATATTCAAAACGCTGAAAGCAAAACCAATCACTTACGATCCTAGGTAAATTTCATTTATATATTTTATTGAAATAGATTAGACGAGTTAAATTAATACATACTTCTATTTTCCTAATTATTTCTTCTGAAATTTTACACATGATCATATTGTCGTATATAAAATGTACTGTACACATTTTATGAACATAGCCTCAGGTGTTATTAATAGTTAACTGTATGTTATTAACTAGTTAACTGTGAGAGTATATGAAAAATGGTTGTTTATTGTTAATTCTTGATAGCAGATAGAAATATATTGATTGCTAAGTATTAAAGTATTACAAAATGTCGTGTGTATCCTATATTACCAAAGCCCATGGACATCATAGTGTGCCACCAAAGAGTATCATGTATTATGTTTGTTTGAAAATATGTTTTTGAGGAAAATTGCAAGTGTAAATTTATTATTTGTAGGACCCCAGGCAGCTGCTGCACGGCAGACTACTGTTTCGTCGATATGAACATCATTCAGAGGGTGAAGCTTCGTTTTTTCGCTCGGCACAACGTTCCCGTTTTCCCTTACCAATACGTTCTTGTTTATCTGTTGAAACGAGGTCGTGTTGAAGACGAATATAAATATCTCCTGCAAGACTGTAAGAAAATAATCTCACCGGACACAATGCATTTATTAAACGATACGTTTTAAGATTATGCATATAAAAAAAAAGACTTATCCTTTAAGATGTTATTAATTATATTAAAAGTTTAGTTTAGTAATAGGTTAATATCAAATTTAAGTCCCTTTTTTTGATAAGAGAAGAGAGGGAATGAGATGAGAAATAGCAATATGTTGATAATTTAGGTAAAATAAAACATATTATAATAATTATGATTTGTCCATAAAAATTAGTTGTGTACAAACAAGATTAAATATAAATTGGGAAATAAATAACTATTACTTGAAAATGTTATTCGAATATTTGTATAATATGATGATTTATGAATGTTATTTGATTGATTATTGTAATAATTGTAATTTCGAAGTCGCTTATATATATAAAAAAGCAAATTGTTAAATATCGGAAACAGGGGTGTGTTGAAAATACGTACGTACAAGATTAATATAAGGAGGCGTCCTAATATAAGGAGTTTCTTAAAATCATATATGTTATTAGATAGGACACGAATGGATCAGGAATAGATTGTGTTCAATTAGTACTCCTTTTAACTATAATTTTATCGTTGATAACCTACGCGGCTCTATTCAAATATTACTGCACGCGATATTCACCACATAGTTGTTTTTTTGAATTAACTTGGTGTTAATTTTAACTACGGAGGCCCTGTCACCACATCTCCCGCACCGAACGCTACCTCTGTTCACCGGTAGTCTTCTAGAAACGTTTCAAAATTTAGGAAATCATAAAGTTGGGCAGAAGAAAGCTAAGAAATCTGAGCCGCAATATTAATGAAATAAAAAAAAAATATTTTCGAAATCGGAATTGTTCTAATTGCCTTAATGTTTTTATTTTAAAGAACTTGATTTACGTTTTGTTAAAAAAAATATAAATAATATAACATAGTAGATATACGTGACAGAAGTGAAACTTCTTTGACTAGAGATAAAGGAACGAGATCGATTCTAATTTTTTTTGCGATTGGAACACATATTTTGTTTCCTCTTGGCATTCATTGCATTCGTAAAGTATGCAAATTGTATTAGCTTGCTGCATTAGATCAAATATTTAGTGTATTCGCAAATATATAAAAAATACACTACTCATCAACATAGATATATATAGGGTGTTGCAAAAGTACCCGTAAATCCAAAAGGAGGTTAAATGAGGTCTTATAACGAGTCCAGCCACAATATTTAAGAACCGTAGTAACGCTGTATAACATATCCCAAAAATATTATTATTTTCACTGATGTGCAAACCCTATTTCAGTAAAATTAAAGAGTAATCTACCTATATTTGAAAAAAACTCGAAACAGTAGTAGTAGGTATATCGATTAGAAGATTTGAAAATGACAACATATATTTTGTTTTTCCAACTTGACATTTTTTGAAGCCAGTACTTGAGTATAATGACATCCTTGCAGCAAACATTTATGAATGAAAAATAGAAAAACTATTAAAGTAGGCAATTATTAAGTAAAATAGGTACGTAGGCCTTTCTGATAAATAATCTTGTACCCTGACATTATATAATATATAATATACATTAATTATATTTTTAGGGAGTATTTTGTAACACATTGTATATTTATTGAATCAATAAGACAGCCTAAGAGTAATTTCCCGATCATGAACCATGAAAAACCGGAAATTTTACGGAATTTTTGCTATTCTGGTTACACATGCCTTATTTTCAAATAGATCCTTTAGGTATCCACCGATTTTTTACTAAATAAATAATACACGAAGTGCAGTTCCGCTACGAGAATTCAAATGCCTTAATGAGTTAAAAATGAACGTTTGTGATATTACGAAAATCATGCCCACAGACTTTAGCTATTGCAAATTTTAATAATTGTTATCATGTACATATACGATTGTGTGTATTAAATTCTCTTGCATGTCGACATCGGTGAACATTTGATTTCCTGCTTCTCGATTTTAACTGTAAGAAAGAAAAAAAATGTGTTGGTATTGTGCTGACTACCGTCTAATTAACTAAAAAAAAAGACAGCTACATAAGTTTCTTAACACACAAAGAACTAACAGTATCTTGGGGTCTGGCAATCGTTTGTTTGTTTGACTTGGAGTTTCATCTTTACGATAAGATGAGCCCAGTCTAGTTCTCTATGACTTTGCGTACCATATTGCGTAGAATCAACTACATGCTCTTTAGCTACTATTAGGATTATACATATGTCCAATGTTATAAAATAGCTAAAGCTCTCCAGATTATATTGTCAAACGAAATATGTACTACCTCTCAATAAGAACTAGCTAATTGTGTAGGCATTGTTGACACTAGTATTAGTGTTTATAGAAAAACGAAGACTTTGTAGAGAATGTAATTATTAAATAGCACTTTTATTGAAAAAATATGGTCGACAAAAACAAGCATTGTTGGTGACATCATTGAACGTTGACATTCTTTAGTTACGTCCTCAAGGATTTTACTGTAATGCTAAAGCGATTTACCATAAAAGTAAAATACTTTATGACTTGCTTGTCTATGAATAGAGTTTGTTTTTGTTGATCGGCTATAGTTCTCATTAACAACATGATGTAATTTAATTATAATAAAAAATGGACATAGTGAAAATTATAAATAAATTCTTAGTATCAAAAAGCGTTTTATATTCTAATATTATTTCTAATGTTATATTATGTAATTACAACTACGACTCGTGAAAACCCAAGGAGATGATATAAATTTAATTCTCATGTCACTCACTAGGCATCGAATAAAATAAATAGACATGTGAATGTAATTTTTAGTAAAGCTCTCAACAAAATGAGACATAAGTAATGAGAGTAGCCACTGTGTTGCCAAAGCACGACGGTTTGAATAGAGGGCAATCGTACAAATTGATTATACCCACTTTATTGCAAAATGCACTTTGCTGCAAAAATGCATTGCATATTGAATAAGTCACGTTGGTGCCTTGGGCAAACCGTCTAGCAGCCAACGTTTTAATACATTCATTTAGAGGTATATAGAGTTGAAGAGTACATAGTCGATTGTTTTAATACTTCAAAATGGACTGTAGTTTTCAGTAAGGAAAGAGTTCTAAACTAGAGACTAGCTCCTGTGTTATAACATCCTGCATTATAGGGTCCCACTGATGTTATCAAAACCTTAGGCTTTCTAAGTAATCATTTCTTTAAGAAAAATAATAATATTGAAATAATAAAAGACAATATTGATACGTTGTTAAATTAACGTTTACAAAAACGATTGACGGTGATGTTCTTATCGAACGCGTCGCTTGCAACGAAGGGCTTCGCGAGTAAATTAACCCACAGACACAGCCCACTGAGTTTCTTGCCGGATCTTCTCAGTAGGTCACGTTTCCGATCCGGTAGTAGATTCTGCGAATCACTGCTCTTGCTAGAGTTAGGGTTAGCAACGTCGTCAGGTTTGAGCCCCCTGAGCTTATCTGCTTATTAGGTTACGCTTAAATAGCCTCTCAGGCTGTCAGCATAGGTAGGAAAGAAAAAACGGTGATGTAGCATTTATTTGGTTATCGTGTCGCATCTTAGGGCCATTCCGTGCAATGTTCACGTTCATTGCTTCAATAATTTATTAGGCCTTTACCTATGAAGATGCCGTTACACAATACTAGCCATTTTAAACGTAATTTATGGTTGACTGGCAATAAATTTTACATTCAAATGAATTTTATTTGAAAAATATGGAATACTATTTTCAAATGCAGGCATTAGTTATTAAATAATAAATAATAATAGCGTTTTGCTTTCACCATATTTGTACCTTTTTTATCAATAGGAACGTAATAAAAATATAAGTAATTATGGAGTTCCGTTGCGGTAACAATGCCGCACAAACGGCTCACAAATCTAATAGTAAGTAATGACGTGTAAAAATGAAGACTACAAAAGAACGCACGACTCGACATTTTGTGTGAAAGTTTCCAACATATCTATAAATTTTAATCTAAAAATATGAGCCTCGTGGTCTCTTGAAACCTAAATTCTGCGACGATGAATAAAAGGCGCAGCAGTTTTCAACGTTAGTATCAGAACAATATTGTTCCATTTGCATCAAATTGGCATGGTAAGATCAGTTGTTATGTGGGTTCCGCACGAGCTGAAAGAGACGTTCACCAGCGCGACGAACGCTTTTTTTTTTTTTTTTTTTTTTTATGATTGAAAGTTTACTGGTGGCCCGAAGGCCTTTCCAGTTTCACCAGGACAGGTGGGCGAGCAAAGGCTCAGCCAAGAGGGGTGGGATTTGCTAACAACTGCCCGAGCGCCTCCGAAGGAGAACTAACAACTCAAGAGCAATTGTTTCGCGAATGAATCTACTACCGGATCGGAATCGCGACCCGCTGAGAAGATCCGGCGAGAAACTCAGCGGGCTGATGCATGGGTTAGGTTGCACGTCGACCTCTTTGTCGAGTTCGACGAGTACGGTTACCGGGGTCCCTAAGCCTGCCCCTAGTATTAGAGCTGAAGGCATCTAATGCAAAGGTTATTGGATCTGATGGATCCGTAAGGACGTGTCTAGGGCGTCGACGGTGACTGGCTCCTGCATGATCAGGATTCGGGGAGTAGTCAGCGGCGGCAACGATAAGGCGATTATCATGACGCATAGCCTTATCGAAGTATCGTTCCGACGCTGACTTCATGTATTTCCGAATTGATTCGAGGCCCAGGTCGTCGTGTAGGTCAACGTTCCTCACGAACCACGGAGCCCCGACAGCTAACCTGCAAAAGCGGGATTGTAGGGATTGGAGGGTGTCTATGTGTGTGCGGGCCGCGTGAGCGAACACCACACTCGCGTAAGTCATGACGGGCCTTATGCAAGTTTTGTAAAGTGTCACCTTGTTCCGAAGGGACATTTTACTCCGCTTACAGATCATGGGGTAGAGTCTACCGAGAATAAACGCGGCACGGTCACGGACTGATTTTATATGCGGGCGGAATGTCATCGATGCATCCAGGGTAACGCCCAGGTACTTGACCTTCCTGGCCCAGGGTATGGGTTGTCTAAAGAGAGTAATCGGGGGTGTGAGATTCCTCCTCCTAATCCGGGAGGAAATCCGTGTGGAGCTTCCCCTCTGAAATAGCACCGCAGTACTTTTCGCTGGGTTGATGTCTATGCGCCATTTTCGGAACCACTGTCCTAGGGCTAGGGCTGCGCTCTGAAGCTTCTTCGCGATTAGGGACTTATTTCTACTAGAATAGTAAACAGTCGTGTCGTCGGCGAATAAAGCTAAATGGGTCGGCGGCGACCGGGGAATATCGTTGACGAATAAGCTAAATAGGAGGGGTGAGAGGACAGAGCCTTGCGGGACTCCAGCTGTGAGAGGTCGTGGGGAGGAGCGGGTTCCCTCGACTCGATATCGAAAAGAGCGGTTCGACAAGAAGTCCCGTATGATGAGCACGAGACTATCCGGCACGCCCATGTTGAATAGTTTGAAAATCAAACCATTGTGCCAGACTTTGTCGAACGCTTTTGCGACGTCGAAGAAGAGAGCTCCCGTGTATAACGGTTTTGGTCGATTAAGCCCCACAAGAATGTGCTCCGTGAGGCGGTGCACCTGTTGAACGCATGAGTGATTTGTACGGAATCCGAATTGTTCATCGATAAGAATGCCCTTGGATGAGACGAAGTCTCTGAGGCGTTTGTAGAGCAGACGCTCATACAGTTTGCCTAGAGACATGAGGAGGCTAATCGGGCGGTAGCTCGTCGGATGATTTTTTGGTTTACCGGGTTTATGTATGCCGATAACGTCCGCTTCTTTCCACACCGCGGGAAAGATACAGTTCGCCATAGCGGCATTGAAAATAGATGCCAACATCACGATGAGTTGGACGGGTAGAAGTTTAATAACGCGGTTAGATATACAGTCGGAACCGGGAGCCTTGCGAGGACGTAGGTCTTTGATCAAGTCTTTAACTTCTATCGGGGTGACGGGTGGTAACGCATCCGATGGTGGCAAGGAGGCTCTGCGTTCTACCTCACTGTCTACTAATTCTACATGAACAGGGTCCACGGATTGAGTGCTGGGCGTGCACTGGGTTTGCAATGTATCGGCCAGCAGCTCTGCTTTTTCGTCATCATCGAACGCCGCGAGTCGGCCTGAGGGGCCTACGAGGGGGGCATAGTTACTACCGTATCCGATTTGAGAGTACGAGCTAAGCGGTAGTAAGACCTTTGGGAGGGCGCGAGTCCTTCTAAGAAATCAGACCATCTGGCATCTCGGACTTCGGCGATGCGAGACTTTACGTCGCGTTGTAGGGCACGCATTCGAATACGATTTTCCGCGGTAGGATACCTGTCGTAGGCGCGTATCGAGGCGTTCTTAGCTCTAAGGAGTTCCCTAATATCGTCGGACAATTTGAAGCGGTGAAGGAAGTCCTCCGCTACAACTTGTTTCGATGACCTATCTAATGTCGAGGTGATGTGTGACGTTAAGATGTCTATGGCTTCAGCGGTAACCTGAGGAGACGGGATAGAGTCCGGGTTAAACGGGAGCGATGGTGGATCAGATTCAGCCAGGCTGATGCCCAGCGTGTGCCAATCCACCACAGTCCTCGTGACGGGAACGGAATCGGGAGCGCGACCGAGCTTCATAACGACGGGACGGTGGTCTGAATCTAACTCTGAAACTACTTCGATCGAGTGTAAGCGCAGAGTTACGTTTTTTAATAACGCTATGTCGAGTATATCCGGGCGATGCGCGATATTTAGCGGGTAGTGAGTCGGGGTTAGCGGAGCGACGATATCGAAGGCGAGATCATCGACTAACGCGTCAAGCCGCCTGCCATTCGGGGTTGTGGTGTGTGAGTTCCACCTGATGTGTTTACAATTTAGGTCGCCCGCCAGAATGACAGAGCTCCCCATACCGAGCAGCGCCTCGATATCACTGCTTAGAACGATCTTATCCGGTGGAAGATAAACGGACGCGATAACGATCGGCGCGTGTCCCGTCAGTGAGATTCGGCACACTGATGCTTCGATATTAGCGAGCGCGGGAGGATCGAGCGGGACGCAATGCAGGGCTCTTCTATAGTAAATGACGGTACCACCACCACGGGCAGAGAGCCTGTCGTTCCTGACCATGTTATAGTTCGCGATTTTAGGGTCACGGCGCGCGGGCTTAAGTAGGGTCTCCTGCACTAAAAAGATATCAATTTGGTGGTCACGCAAAAAGTCAGAAACCTGATCACGTTGATTTGCGAGACCGTAAGCGTTAAAAAATCCTATCGTTACGGATAGGGGCTTTATTCTACTTATATACGCCATTGATTACCGGCGGAGTGAGGGGAGGACGTACGTATTTAATGACGCGTATACGTCGGCGTATTCCTGCACAACGGCGATAAAGTGTTGTGCAGTGGAGGCAGCGCGAATGGCGTCGCCCAAAGCGTTAACGCGCTCAAAGTTGATCGACTGAAAGAAGTCGATCGCTAAAGCGAGATTGTCGGACGCGGTCGGAGGGCAAGTCGCGGGAGAGGGACGAGTCGCGGGGGCGGGACGAATCGCGGAGGAAGGAGTTGTAGCCGTGTTCGTGTACGGCAGCGGTTTTGCCCAGGCCGAGACACTGGGCACCGCCGCCGGAACGAACGCTGGCTTAGCCTGCGACGCAGAGGGTGCCGAGGCTTTGATGTCTGGGCCGGAAGCTCGGAGGCGGTTTTGGCGGGCGACGCGGCGATTTATTTTAGGGGCTCGGGGGCAACCACGGTAATTCGCGGGGTGACCCTGTGTTCGACACAGGACGCAGCTAGGCGGTTCCGTCGCGGTTTTTTGGTCGCGAGCGCAGAGGGCCGTGGCGTGATCGCCCAAACACTTAACACATCGGGGGCGCGCGTGACAGTTACGGGAAGAGTGCCCGTACAATTGACAGTTATGGCACTGGCTAGGAGTGCCTTTTTTATGGGGGGCTTCGACAGCGATACCAGAGAGCCTACAGACGGTCTGTGTGTTAAAGATTTTCTTACCCTCGGGGGTAGGCTGGAGAGCGACTAGAACCATATTATATGGCTCCCTACCGCGACCGGTGTGCATACGGTGCACAGAATTCACTGGTAGGCCTTGTTCTAACAGGTCGGCTTTTACGAGCTCTATATCTAACTCTTTAGGGATTCCGCGTATTACAACGCGGAGTTCGCGCTCCTCCTGGAGCGTATACGTATGGAAACTTATACGCTCCTTACGGAGGTAAGAAGAGAGGGCCCTATGGTCGTCGGGTGTTTGAACCTTAATTTGAATGCCGTTCGCGAGGTTACGGGCATTCGTGAAATTTATATTTTTGGCCTTAAGGGCCAGGCAAACTCGATCCCAAGCTGCCTTCTCCTGAAGGATAACCGGGGGAGGGGTCTGGGTTTTATTTTGTGCCACCGGACGCGGCGACGGAGTGGCACGGGCTGGGGGCGCAACGGGAGTCTGAGGGCGGGGGCGCGACGCGTTCACGGCTTTGCTAATTTTAGCGGCCGCGGGAGCTCGAGACTCCGCGGCACGCTTCTTACCCTTCTGTACCAGGGTGAATCCATCCGTCGATGAGGCGGGGGCGAGGTCGACCTCCATGTCCGAGTCAGAGTCGGAGCACGAGGAGGCGGGTGCAGGCGACCTACGAGCAAGTGTAAGTGTTTTAGAGGGGGCGACGGAGGCCGCGGATGATCGCTCAGCTGAAACGATGGTCACGGCGGACGACGCAGCAGCTTTTCTCGCCAGTATAGGCGACACGGGAGCGGCAGGCACGACAGAGGCTGCGGTGCTCAATGCAGAAGCTCTGCACGCAGGTACAGGCGACGCAGGAGCAGCGAGCGCGGCGGAGTCCTCGAGAGGGCTCGCAGTGTGATTGGCCTTGAAGGCCAGAAACTCCGAGGCGAGCTGTGGGTGGCGAAGTCGGAGGAATTCCGCGAATACAGCGTCCATGATCGCTGAGTACCCAGGTGGGGCGGCCCCGGGTCTTGAAAACACTCGCCTTGCGGCGAGGCCCCAACTTCTCGGACCTGAGCGGTTCTATTGAACACAGGTGGCAATGCGGCGCGATTACTACAGGACAAAGAAAAAGCACAACAAAACAGAAATTACGAAAAGAAACAAAACAAATAAATACTTGCAGGAAACCACTTTGTCGGCAGATGTACCACGAACACAGAAACAACAAAAGGAAACAAAACAAATAAAAACTTCCAGAAAGAGCACTTAGTCGGCAGATGTACCACGAACACAGGCCGCGCGAACAATGGCCGGGCTAACAAAAGCCGGGCGAACAAAGACCGGGCGATCGAGTGGACGATGAGCACGTCCGCACGTGACGGGTGCCTCTATCGGAATGACGACGAACGCGTTATGGTATGTCTTGTATTGCATAACAGCGTGCTTAGTGCGAGTTTTTTAACTTTTCAAGCGTAAAAGTTAACTTAAATTTGTATGGTGCTGGAACAGCGCTCCTGGCGGTAAGCCAGGGGCAAAATACTCGCACTAAGCACACAGGCGGAAACGAAGGGATTTTGAACCGCATTATCGCTTGCGATAAAAAAATGATTCTTTTGATAATCGTAAGGGGTGTTCATATTTGTCAGTTTTTTTTTATTGCTTGTAAACTATTGTCAGATACTAAGCAATGAACCAAACTAAAATTTAGCCCTAAAAAGACATGGTCATTGCTTAGTGATCTAGTGCAGTAATAATTCACAGCTTCGTACTGAACGGCACCAGCATTGTGTGATGTGTTCTGTGAAGAACTGGACACAATGATGGAGGAGCTCGCGAATATCCAGCCTTGGTTAATTGCTCGTCCCCACTGCTCCTAAACGACAACGCTCGACTTTATACCGCAGACCAGACGATCTCTAAGCTACAAGAGCTATGATTCGACGTTTTGTTATCGAACGTACTCACCATACCTGGTGCCGACAGACTTCTACTTTTTCCAAATTTGGGACAAGATCTCGACAGCGAAAAAATTAAATACCATCTATAGTAGAAATATTCGGATTTAAAATGTAATTCAAATTGGACGCACTGTATAAAAATGTCAACTTACTGACCATTTTAAAAATAACCCAGCACACTGCAGTCACCAGTAGCGTTCCTGCTATCCCGAACAAATGATCAGAACTAGGGAAAGCATCGTTGACAATATTGTTTTCATTATTTTTACTTTCGCAACTGCAAAAAGAAAATAAGATATTGAATAGCATTTTCGTTTAAGTACACTTAAAATTTGAAAGAAGACATTTTACGTCAAAACTTTATGACAGTACATTATGTTTTGGCCATTTAGTTGTAGGTGCCTACCTAATGTTTGGAATCGACAGGTAAGTTAAAGTAATTGAAATTATAGTGAGACTAGCCGCACTCGCTCGCTTCGCTAGGCATTTAAAATTAACATTATTACTTATTGTCATTATTATTAGGGAGTTCAACACTAATATAAATATTAGCCTATCCAGTAAGTACATGTATTTTCTATATGAATACCAAGTTTCAAGTCAATCCGATGCACGGTTCAGTAGTTATAACGGAACATCTGTAAAAACCACTGTAGATTTATATATTAGTACCTATAGATTAGATGCGGTCTTCAAAATTTGTTACATATTTTTTAATGTCAACGAAGGTAGATGAGCTTGCGATCACGCGGGCCGTCGTTAGCGTGGCTCACGGGTATTTGCAATAGGGTGTTTTTCAAAAAAAATGACCCTAGCAAAATCGGACTGTCCCACAACTTCAAACATTTTAATTTTTGTTTTTTTTTACATATAAAAATGTTATATAGCACATGCACGTGTTAAATGTGCCGGATTAACCATGTAGCAAGAGTAACAATTGCTACGGGCCCCGCGCGAACGGGGGCCCCGCATATTTAAACCCACTCATGTCTACCCGAGTTTAATTTATTTGAGTGACTTATTAAGAAAAAGTTGTTTGTATAAAAACGTGTAGAATTTTAATCAGCCTGATAATCAGCTCTACAAAAAGTCTGACGTATGCAAGCACTCTTACCCGACACAGTGTTTTTTTACCATTTTATACATAAGAACCCATAGTAGATCAAGGGCTCTTTGAAATAATTTGCTACGGGCCCCGCGCTTGCTTAATCCGGCACTACACATAATCATATGACATTTTACATGTAGATGTAAAATGTTATAGAAAGTTAAATGTTAAAGGCAGATATTTTAAAATCAAGTTAAATTGAAAAACACCATAAAAGGAGAATAGATATATTTATATTTTAAAAAAAGCACCACAGGAGATGAATGAAGGATCCAACTCCTCAATCTCAGAACCAAATTTTTCTATAGTCATACGACTATACGTCCTTGGTCGTATACTTATACCTTGAGTAACTTTGATAATTGGGTTTGTAATGCTACAGCCGATTTTTTCGGTAACAAATAAACGCGAATATCTCCTACCAAACTTTCGATGTCAGTATACTTAGCTTTAAGGCGCAGTTTTGCACTAGGTGAGAGACGTGTTTTTAATACGAAATCTATTAATTTACTTTTACTGTCATCATTGATGAGCGAACTATAAAGAAGAATACCATCGATAAGTTGATTTGTCACCTGCTCCTGGCCATTCATTACCGGCAACAGGGAAATTGCAGTTTTAATATCAAATGAGTCTGACATTTTTGTAGCACAATTAGAATATTCTATCAAATCTTTAGAACTACTTTGACTACTACTATCTCTCAAAGAAAATAAACTCTATTTTCTTAAAATTATGCCGTATCTCATCAATTAATGTTTGGAAAATCTCACAAGATTTTTTATTTAATTTCTGATCTTGAATTTCTTGTTTCAATTGAGTCAAAATATACTCCAATTTTCTATATTATTTTTGAGCTTCCTCTAGTTTCTTAAAACCTAAATTCTCTGTACGCCTATTTGGACCAAGTTTTACTATATATTCTCTTAAATATTCTAAATTAGCATGTAAATCTCGCAATTGTTGTGACATAATTTCTTTAAACTGAATATAAAGAAATTCCGCATGAACTTAATAATCACATATAATACAGAACATTAAAACAACGTAAAAAAAAATTACATTATCAGAGCAAAAACTTACATTGCAGTAAGCATGTATTTACTGTCAACGTATAAGTAGGTCATGACGTCTTACGTAGCATGGGTGAATGAACTCCTAAGCATTGGACTCGAACTGACTCCTAGCTGCTCCACCTCGGACCCGTACAATTTATCTCCCGGCGCCCTGCATATCCTCTCATCATAAGGCCTGAGCATTCTCCCGGCTCCCGGCAGCAACACCCTTTTCTGTGTTCTTATATTGTTTTCATCGCTTTATCCAAATCAATCTTCTGTAATTTGAAAATATTCTTTCCTCTTCTCGTCTTCACAAACTTCTATTCTTCATAATTGTATTTTTTATTTTATTGCTTAGATGGGTGGACGAGCTCACAGCCCACCTGTTGTTAAGTGGTTACTGGAGCCCATACACATCTACAACGTAAATGCGCCACCCACCTTGAGATATAAGTTGTAAGGTCTCAGTATAGTTACAACGGCTGCCCCATCCTTCAAACCGAAACGCATTACTGCTTCACGGCAGAAATAGGCAGGGCGGTGGTACCTACCCGTGTGGAATCACAAGAGGTCCTACCACCAGTATTTACGCAAATTATAATTTTGCGGGTTTCAATTTTATTACACGATGTTATTCCTTCACCGTGGAAGTCAATCGTGAACATTTGTTAGTACGAATTTCATTAGAAAAATTGGTACCCGCCCGAGATTCGAACACCGGCGCATCGCTCAACACGAATGCACCGGACGTCTTATTCCTTAGACCACGACGACTTCATTTGTTCATAATTTATTCAGATGTATGTTGCAAAATTTTAACTGCTGGCTAAGGGTCGCCATGTATTGGAGTGTTGTAGGTGAAATAAAAGAGAACTGTTCAAGTCGACAATTCATGTAATTCTGTCATGATTTAGTGTGTGCAATTACAAATATAAGGCTAGGCGAGCTGCACACTACAGGGTCCTTCTCTCCGATCATTTTCTCCCTCCATGCAGCTATCTCCTCTCGTATGCGGTGATGTTCTTCTTTTTCGATATCTTTATTGTCCTTAGGATAGAATGTGTCAGCTAGTAGTTCTGCGGATTGGAGGGGCTCGAGGACATCATTCCCTTTCTTGAGCATTACCTCATCTCTGCTTCTATTGTTAGTACGTATAATGCGGTAGAATTTATCCCACATCGATTCTCTCTTCTGTCGTGATGTATATTCTAACTGGTGGTCCTCGTTGTGATTATTGTGTGTTTATATTCTTTTAACCTTTCTTGATAATCTTTTATCAGAAGCGGCCTTCTTCTAGGGTTTGCCTTCCTAATCTTGCTTCTGATTCTTTTAACCTCATTTTTAAGTTCGTTAGTTCTTTGGTCCACCAGGATAGCCTACATTGATTTTTACTATGGACGCGGGATGCATTGCGGTAGCTTGTGATTCCGCGATTCCTCTGATTGACCATAGTAGCATGATATTGACACGTCATTTCGGATCCTCCCGATCCACTATCCGCAGAATCTAGCACTGGATCGGAAACGCGACCCACTGTGAAGATCCGGCGAGAAACTGTGTCTGTGGGCTAATTTACTCATCGAGCCCTTCGTCGTAAGCGACGGGTTCCACGAGGACGGTGACCGGTGCTTGTGGTACCTAAAAGCACCGTCAATGGATCGGGAGGATCCGTAATGAAGCAGATTGTTTAACGGTAGGCAGCCGCTTGGCTCTGCCCCTGGCATTGCTGAAGTCCATGGGCGACGGTAACCACTCACCATCAGGTGGGCCGTATGCTCGTCTGCCTACAAGAGCAATAAAAAAAAAGATAATACTTGATGCCGTAAACTGTGGAACGTTTTGTACTCAATACTATCTATTTTCATCAGTAATTGCTTTGTAAGTTTTATTTTAAACTACCTATTGTTTATAGTTTTGTAGCTAAAAGGAATTCATTTGAAACAAAAATGAACGATGGTGGCACAATGTAAACTGCATTGTTTTATTTCACGTTATTGCAAAGCAGTAAATCTTTTTTAAAGTCTCGCGTAAATCGTAATGGCAATTAAGTTCTATGTAAAGATAGCAACTTTCTTTTTAAACAATTGAATATAAAATTATTTCTTTTTTTCAGTGTGAGCGCAAAAGAAGTGGAACATTTGAAAAGTTAGAGCTATCAATAAAGCCTCGGATACACTAGGGGACAAATTGTGCAGCATGCCCCGAACATGTCGCTCGTCAATAAAGAGCCTAGGGGACAAAATTGTCGCGAGATATGCTGTACAGCGTACACGCTAGCCAGGCGTCATAATAGCAAACCACGTACTGGACTTAACATAGGCTCGTCCACTACCCGTAGTTTTCGACGATGTTATCTTCTTTTTGTCCCGGATAAATTGGGAACGAAGTGTATGCATTTTATTTTCTATTTATTTTTTTGGTATATTTAGGGTCTTTTCTATGTCCTCCCACGCGTCATTTTTTTTAAATTTATTTCGGTTGTCACGATTTGAAGTATCCCACAGCAATCCATAACTATGGTAGAGTTCGATCAAATGTAGTAAGTACCGTTTCGTTTTCCCACACTATCGACATGTTGAAAGACACGTTGCGCACGCGTCCACAATCAGCGACAACCTGCGCAATAATAAGTGTATTATCTATTATCTATGACCTGCGCGGCACTGACGCGCAGCACGTGCACCCGCTCTCAGTACGGGAGCTGCCAACAGTGGCAAAATGTCCCGGGTCACGTAAATGCTCCGCAAAATGTTTAGGGACATGTTGCGGGTCTCGGTGCAACGTCGCAGAGTCACGTAGATATAGTGTTGCGCGTCACGTTGTGGGATAATTTGTCCCCTAGTGTATCCGAGGCTTAAAATATTATATACCAAACCAAACACTGGAGCTTACTCTTTCTAAGAAACGTTAAGTTCCTTAGAGTGTTTAACTGAACATTTCCTTGAAGGGTTCCGTATTGATTATCTAGTACGTAATGCCTATTTTCACTATGGAACAGTCATAGTGCCGGTTCGAAGGTGTAACAGAGCCTGTCTCTCAGGGTGGGTCGCCATATTCAAGTTGTAATTAATCTATACACAGGAATAAAAAATACATATAACAGTATGATCTCCTTATAGGACAGCTTAAGGTCGACCGGCGACCTACTACGGGTCGCGGGAATCCACTGGATGCCAGTTGGACAGGACCGGGTATTTTGGCAAGCCTTGGCCTAGGTCCATCAGTGAAAAATTAAGACAGTTTCATGAAATTCATATTCGCTTCCTGAATCGGTACAGTACTTATCTTATGAAACGTAAACTACTGTAGTAGATCATTCCAAACACGCTACATGGTCATAATATTAGAAAAGAAAAACTTGTCTTTACAGAAAAACTTTAAAGTCGTGGCCTAGAGGATGAGACGTCCGGTGCATTCGTATCTTGCGATGTGCCGGTGTTCGAATCCAGCAGGCGGGTACCAATTTTTCTAACGAAATACGTACTTAGCAAATGTTCACGATTGACTTCCACGGTGAAGGAATAACATCGTGTAATAAAAATCAAACCCACAAAATTATAATTTGCGTAATTACTGGTGGTAGGACCTTTTGTGAGTCCTCAAGGGTAGGTACTACCACTCTGCCTATTTCTGCCGTGAAGCAGTAATGCGTTTCGGTTTGAAGGGTGGGGCAGCCGTCGTAACTATACTCAGACCTTAGAACTTATATCTCAGGGTGGGTGGCGCATTTACGTTGTAGATGTCTATGAGCTCCAGTAACCACTTAAAACCAGGTGGGTTGTGAGCTCGTCCACCCTTCTAAGCAATAAAAAAAAACATAGAATAGTTTTATTTTTCTTTCGTTTCATGAATAGTTTCATCCCTTTAGAAAATTGTGAGCCCATCTGTATTTTATACATTTCTTAACAGAAATACACCACGAGAACTAAAAAAATATTTTTTGTTTAAGTGAACCCCAAACAGAACCCAAACAATTGTGAAACATGATAGTATTTTCAACGTTTGCACTTTGCATGCCCGTGAAGTTTAGTCGAGCGCTGCCTAGCTATTGGTCAAATTTTATTTGTCAAAGTTTGTGCATGTGTTTGTCATCTATCATTTTGAGGATAACAGTCATAGAAAGTAGAAGCATTCCGACATAGTTAAAATCACATTCATTTGATTGAATATGGGTTGCTTTTGGTCCAGTGAGGTAAGCCAACCATTTCGAAATATGTTTTTGTTACCTATTGCTTTTAATAATTTTATTTTGTTTTTAGTGTGATTCTCGGGAACGATGTCAGCATTGCAATAGAAGGGCTGTTAATAATTTGATTGTCGTTAATCAAGTTTGTGAAATTTGTACATACAATTCATCGAAACAAACGGTAAGAAACTTTAGGTAACTTTGTTGTTGACATAAGTGAAGTGGAGTACACTCGTGGACTTATTTAGGAGAAATCGAAAAAGTGTTCAAAACTATTATAATGTTAATTATGAAAATTTAGTTGATTTATTTGAATTTGCTTGTTTTTAGCTAATTAAAAATTGCAATCATCGAAAAAACAATGGTATAATGACGAAAAGATACCAAAGTAAGAATGATATTGCAGAAAAGAAACATTAAATTCCTTTTTTTCATAAATGCCCAAGAGCGGTTATTGTCGTATTTTTTTTTTTTGATTTATCACTTTATACCGATACCTTTAGCCGAAGTCTTTTATTCTGTTACAATATTAAGTCAAATGAGATTGATTATTTTGAGTCTTTAATGAATTGGAGTGAAATTATATTTAACGCGATGAGATGAATTAAAGTCTGCATAAAATTGTCGTTTTTAACTAAGGTTTTTTCAATGGAATTTTTGGAAGAACCCGAGAAGCAACTTCCAGCGGCTTTGTTTCATTTTCCCACATTTGTACAGATGCTATATACACATAATAAAACACCATTATCAAACATTTAAACATGAAGATTATTTCTTAAAATAAAAATAAATAATTCACACAACAGAGCTCCTCGTGTTCCCGGCAAAAAGTCCATTTGTTGCAAATACATATACAGGGTGTCCCAGAAAGAATGGTTAATCCTCAAACACCTCATAGTAGAGATATTGGGGACACAAAATAAAAAAATACAGGTAGTACCCAAATTACGTATTTTAAAAAAAAATTTGATATTTTCCATACTGCTGTGCGTTTCTGGAATAGGTAAAGAATAGCTACAAATAAATAACCAGGCTTTTTGGTGTTATAATATTCTACATGGACTATGCATGAAATCGTATGAGTAGCTAGTGTAATATCTTATAAAAGTTAATGTGAACTTAAATTTTAATCATGAAATTTGGTATTTTTGATACGCTTTTTTTAGCTTCAGCCGTATGTATGTTAGTAACGGAATCTTTGAACATGATTTTGACCCCCTTCAAAACGTCCGATTAAATTTGAAATTTGGTATACTTACTAAGGACCGATGACAATTCAATATTAAAAAAAAATTGGAAATATAAAAAAATAAAGAAATTGAATTTCGACTAAAAAATGAAAAATAAACAATAGTTTAAAAAAACTAACAAAATACACTTTTATAAAAAATCCCACTAAAAAATAGAATAAAAAAAGCGTGGGGTGCATGGTATCAGTAGTTATAAATATTTTATGAACAGACTAGCTGACCCGGCAGACTTCGTAGTGCCTCAATCGATAAAGAAAAGACCTAAACTTTTGTATAAAATACACTTAAAACAAACAAAAGGAATCGGACAGACGGAGGACACATCAAAGAAAAAACAAAATTGCTATTTTTATTCAATTCCGAGCATTTTCATATTTATCTAACTTTTAAACCTTCCCTGGACTTCCACGAATAATTCCAGACCAAAATTAGCCAAATCGGTCCAGCCGTTCTCGAGTTTTAGCTAGAGTAACGAACAGCAATTCATTTTTATACATATAGATATGAGTTATTTTGATAATATCCTGAAAAGCACCTCACGCTTTTTTACAATAAAATAATTTTTTCTTACACTATTTTGAATTCAAATTTATTAAAATTTATTTTCTATTTTTTAGTTGGATTTTCTATAAAAGCGTATTTTGTTAGTTTTTTTAAACTACATATTATTTATTTCTTTATTTTTAATTTGGATATGAAATTTAATTTTAGTTTTTTATTTTGAGTCCCTAATAACTCTACTATGTGTTTCGTGATTATCCATTCTTTCTGGGACACCCTGTATATATTGTAATCAGTATTTAGTGTTGTCTCAATAATTTACAATAATTATTATTGACACCTCGCATACCATTCATTTTCACGATAAAATGATTTTTTCTTTAGAAGATTTTTTCTGTTTGCTTTAGAACTTAAGAAATTTATTTTCTAACGTTTAGTTCAGCTAGCTACAAAAGCGTTTTTTTTTCTTAGTTTTGTAACTATTGATTATTGAATGAAATTTATTACTACAAGTTTATAATTTTATTATTCTTAATAACTTTTTAACAATTCTTAAATAAATAAAAGTTTGCTTAGACATTTTTTTCGATTCCTCGTACCTAAATTTGTCCACGTGTAGATAGAGATAGATATGACTTGTTTTTTACGAAGATCTTCAGTGAGACTACATAAGCTCATGCTACTCATTAAAATATATTACATAATATAATATACTACTCCTACTATACACAATAATTTAAGTTAGTGCTATAGCTGAAGTCAGTCCTTATTTTATGTTAAATTCTTTCGTGACAAGAACAGCGAAACGTCGTCTATGTACATTATGATTCATCGATCCAACCAATTTCGGCCATGGCGACCGAATCATAGCGGTCCGATACGCAGGAGGTGCGCAAACGTTTGCGCTCACGCAGGCGTACACCCTCGTCCTATCCCTTCTTGGATCAGTGAAACGGGAAACCGCTACGACTGAAGAAGGGGTTGGATGTTGTGTCTGGCTGACGGTGACTATATGCCCTCCACCGTCGCCCTAGGCCATCCACCTTGCCTTGCTGACCCGCCGAATCCGCCAAGTCACGTTACATATCTGCTTTGTGTTGCCTTCCTCGCCAAGTCAGATTTTGTGTGTTAAGCGGGAGAGAGCCGCGTGTAGGGATGGGTATTAAAAAGATGAAGAGGGGAGTCAGGAGTAGGAAGGACAGGATACTGTAGCCAGGGAAGAGTAGGTTGTGGTCTATAGCAGCTCAGGGAAGGCGGGATCGCGTGGTCGTGCACTCAGTAATATACTACCGGACAGATAGTATATTTGAGCTCCCCCTGCCATGTACATTAAAGCCTACATAAATAGGTATAAACGTACAATAATTGTCTTTGTGCAAAAAATAATATTTCTTAATATTGAGGCCACTTAGAAACCGCAAAGAAATTTAGTACGCTTCATTTTATGAAATGAAGCGTACATTACGAAATTACATGCCGAACATATTCGGCATGTAATTTCTAACTATGTATTTGATTAAAATAAATTTTGAAACCATTGAATAATAATAGATATCTAATATATTATTACACTTATTTACTTACTTTTCTTAACAAGAGTACACCACATAGTTCGGGAACGAACAAGCCGTGCTTCGGTAAATACATTTGTGTTTGCGGAAATGCTTGGAGCAGTCGCAAATCATGGCCCCAAAAATATCAAATCTGTACACGATGCCGGAAGAAGGTGTACGCTCGCACTCAAGTAAGTAGATACCAATTGGAATGAATTTAAATACTCATAACATAACTAGGTATTACCTAGTTGTGTAATTACTAGCTATTACCTAATTGTGTTATGAGTAGGTATGTATTTTTTTTTGTTTTGATTCCTTAAACAAACACCTAGTAAGTACATACATTCACGTAATGCACTGCACTCGGCAATATAAATTATGAATGTGGTAATTTTGAACAAAATAAATGATACTGATATTGTCTGCATTTTAAATAGTTACTAAGGCATTATTTTATGGTACCCTCCCCATAACCCTTTTTCAAATCTTTTGTACATCTAATCCGCTCAAACAAAATATATATTCAATTTTCGTATTTTAGAGCAGGGTCATAAATTAGTTTCGGTCATGATCCATTTAAAAAATGAAATGTCCCTTGCAGTCCGCACAGCATTTTATAGAAAAAGTATATTTGTGAATCAAATAAATTTAATTAGGTACGGAAATAAATTACAAAGGTATTTTTTACATAACAAGTAGGAAGATGTTTTTTTTTGTGACGGCCTATCAGTATGAAGTTTGAAGGAAATTTGGTTCAAGCTATTGACTTAAATCCTGGAGATGTTCATCAGTCAGTCGAGATCGAAATTGATTCTTTTTGAAATTCATCTTAGAAAAAACTGCTTCACAAATTTATGTATGTTGACTAAACAAAGTAAGAAGTTTCAGAGTAGTTTTTCGTAGTTCTGGATATTTATTATCACACACAAATTTTACCCAGAACTCTTCGCTGGAAACTTCCGTGCTCTGTGTGCCTAGTACGAGTTTTTTAACGTTCTCGATAGCGTAAAGGTTAACTCAAATTTCTATGAAGTTGGAACGTTTGCCCACGTATGCCGCTAGGGACGCTGTAGTGTAAGTTGCTGTGTTCTCGCGGTTCACTCAAAAATTCAAAATGGCTCGGCGCGGCGGCGCGGCTAGGCGGCTGTCCGAATACGCCATTGGCCCTGTTCTACAGAATACGAACCTTTCCACTGGGCCTTTATTCTTCCTTAAATTATATTTTGAAAGGCCGTTGAATTTTGGTTTAATTTTTTTACGGATGTTGTTAGTGAACACAGTATTATTATGTTAAATGGGTAAATTATTTCATTAATTAGAAAAATTGTTACCTATTCCTAAATGGAACTGGGAAGGAAATGTTATACACATATTAATAAGCTATTTTAAGCACCTATTTTTTATTAATGCTCGTTTTTATTAATTTCAGAGACCGTTACGTTCTTCTGACTGGACAAATAATAAGAATTCTCGAGATCATCTGAGTAATTTGTGTCAGATGTGTCAAGAATTGGGATATGATTGTGGAAAGTTATTCAAGATCTAAAAGACAAATGACTGCTTTTTTAGAAACTTTATTATTATAATAACCGGCAAACTTCTTGAGCATTTGTCGACGTAGTGGGGGTAAGTTTGCGCATGGTACACTCACGTGCAAAAACATTACTTACTCTGCGTCATAATGCTATTAAATTATTAAAATCAACATATATATTTATTTATATATTTATTAGAACATCAACAAAACATATAGGTTAATAATTGTAATAATTTAATCTTGGGGTAAAATAGATATTCCTTCTATTAAGTCAAAACTAGAGCTGTTGCCAGGTCTTGGTTCAGTTGAAGCGAAGCTGGTATTTGTAATTTTTTTTTCGTTATCATAATCTTGACCATCATCATCATCACTGTTTTCATCACCCGAGTCGCTATCATCGTGATGAGTCGACATAGGGCTCATCGGCGTAGTTTACAACTCGGTCGATTCGGTCTTCTTTTTTGTCTATAATTAATTATTTTTTGAAGATATTCGATTCGTAGTAATCGAATGTTACTTTTTTCATTTACCAGCTTCCGATTATTTTCTGTCCTTTTTTTCCATCTGAAGCCTAGCTCTTTCATAATCCGTCGTAAGCTTAATTCCGAGCCATTAAAATTTATATCTTCTTTAAATTTTTCGAAGCCTTTCTACGGTACGGAGTTTCGCTGCTTGTTATGTAGTTATTATGATTACATCTTTTTATTACAGATTGAACGAAACTATCCATTCCGGTAACTTTCTTCTTCCCTGATCTTTTCTTACCCGGAGTCCGAAACACGGCGAGCAAGCCAGAGCCTTTAGCTTCGTTAATAATGCACCTAACAGTACTCACTAATGTTTTTATTGCTTCCGAAGTCTGTTTTAATTTTTCCATATCATTCTTCCCATGTTTTATAAAGAAGCAATATACGTCGTACACAAATTTTCTACCCTTTCTTTTAAGTACTACACCAGTTTGTCACGGCATAGTGTATGTTTTATAATAAATCAACAAACACTCAACAAATAGCAATGGCAACAAAGTCCACAAGCAATTATAACAAATAAGTTAACGATTAATAACGATAGACTTTCCACTGTACGCAAGCGTACTTTTGGGAGCAAGCGGAATGAGGGCGCAGTGCGGGACGCAGGGTTCGACTGATCTACCAATAACGCGCTCGATACGATTTCCCCTGTCGTCGCGCCTCACCCTCACCACCAAAGTGATCTAAAATTCGGTTCTGCGCAGTCAAGGTCATTTGCTCACGAAGTTTGCCGATTACTATACTATCTGCATTGCCTTACCTTAAGAAACATTACTTGGTTAAACAATAATTTTTTTAATAGATTCTCAGATGGGAACAAAACAAGAAATTTGAATTTAGTGAAAAAATAATACAGTATCAATTTTTTATCAAATTAGCTTTATTCCGTAGATAAAGTGTATCATATATACTTGATTTTAAATATCACGCCAGTAGGATTTAAGCATATTTTATTTACCTATCGTTGTGGTTAATTCGATATAATTTTAACTTTTGCAGATACGTAATTACGTAAATAGCTCTAAGATTCAATTTATATTAAATACGTACTTACCATTTCTATTCTTTTCTTTTTGTTCTTAAATCTATCAAATTAATAAATCAACAATTCCAGACATAGTGTGTTTTTGAGTATTCGCTAGTCTTGACGTGAGTTAACACTTTGCCGTTCGGCAACACCACAGCGGTGTCGTACGCAAAGATTTGGTCAACTTTTTTTCTGTTTAGGCGTATTGAGAGTAAAATTTAACTCGCGACAGGTTCCGACTGGAGAGAAAAGATACAATTTTGGACGAGCGAGAGTGAGAAAAGAAACAGAGCGTCTCGCGAACCACTCGGACTTTGAGAGAGGGAGAAAACGAGCTAAGTCGTTTCTCTTAAACATTGTTTACGTGCGTGGGCCACTAAATGGCTCGTTATTAGTTTCTCATTGCTCCTGTAAATGGAAGTAATATAATAGACTAGGTATCTTAAATTTTATTTTTAACTAGCGACCCGCCCTCGCTTCGCTTCGGAAACATTAATTTTTATTATTGACTAGCACCCGCCCTCGCTTCGCTTCGGAAACATTAAATTTTATTATTGACTAGCGACCCGCTCTCGCTTCGCTTCGGAAACATTATTATTGATAGCTGTGTCCCGCGATGCTACCCGCGGTTATTGTCGTACCGCTGGTGAAGCCGCGGGGCGAAGCTAGTCTAAAAAAGTAGCCTTATCACCAGCTACCTATCAGTGAAGGTGCCGTCAAAATCGGTCCAGCCGTTCTAGAGATTAGCCGGAACAAACAGACAGACAGATAGGCAAAAATTGTAGAAAATGTTATTTTGGTGTATGTACCGTATATATATTCATATGCATATAGTAAAAAGCGGTTATTTCAATACTACAAACAGACACTTTAATTTCATTTATATGTATAGATGAAGGAATTAAATTATTTTTAATTAATTTTTATATAATTTAAAATATATATAAATGGTGAAGAGGTCGTTTCTCTTATACACAGCATTCCCTATTACAAGAGAAAAATTATTTAAGGATGAAAAATTAAGGAAGCCACAATACTACGCACCGCAAAAACTTGCACTTTTTTTTCCTACCTAAGCTGGTAACCTTACAGGGTTACGCCAGCGTAACATGACGAATAGGTGAGCTCATGGGGCTCTAACCAGAGGAAGGCCAATTGCCGGCCACACCTCTTAAATATGGCCACACCGCAGTGGTGTCGTGACTCGTGAGCATAACCAATTCTTATTTAAATATTCAGTGTATTATCTATGAACATTTAACAGATCTTCGGGAATTTATGAAGCTAGGGGAACAGGGTTGCGAACTTATGAGAACTAATGATGAGTTTAATAAAACTTAAGAATTTATAATTTCCCGATAACGTCAAGAACGGCCGGCAACGAAATTGTTAAGACGCAATTAAAGTAGCATTTACGGCTTAATCTCGCATTTATAATTTTCACTACCACCCTACTACTTATAGCTGCCGTCAACAACAAATACGCGGCAGTCAACCGCTCTCTACGCCCTGGACACTTCATTTAAAAGATACTAGGTAGGTATTTAATGCCCTAGACACGTCCCTCACAATTTATATAATTCTTTCCTTACATTCGTCAAAATTAACAGCAAGTATCATGAACAATAGCAGCAGTAGCATGTACCCCTTCACTATTCAATTTGGATTATTATTTATCTAAAATAAATGAATTTAATATTAATAATAATAGCACCGGAGTTGTTTCTGTACTGCTTTCTTAAGTTTTTTCTCTGCTTATTCGCTGGTAGCCTAAGGGGCTACCTCAGCTACGCCCGGACGGGTAATTGAGCTCCCGGAGTCAACCTGAGAGAATTTGGTAACACTAGCTGTAGCAAGAGTAGTGCTTCGCAGAAACTATCACTGAGTCGCGACCCACTCAGTGGCAGTCACTGGGCTTTCTTCAGTTTTCAATGAGATTTAGAATTTATAAGCATTTCGATTACGACTTCGTTGCTGATTTTAAGGAAATGACAAAGGCCTGGCTCTAACAGAAAATCACTTTTCCACTCGGTCTTTAGCATTAGGGTCAAAAAACAAAGGTATAATAGCCGGCAAACTTCTTGAGCATTTGTTGACGTAGTGGGGGTAAGTTCGCGCATGGTACACTCACGTGCAAAAACATTATTTACTCTACGTCATAAAGCAATTAAATTATTAAAATCAACATTATTGTATTTATATTTGTATTTATTTATATATTTATTAGAACATCAACAAAAATATAGGTTAATAATTGTAATAATTTAATCTTGGGGTAAAATAAATATTCCTTCTATTAAGTCAAAACTAGAGCTGTTGCCAGGTCTTGATTCAGTTGAAGCGAAGCTGGTATTTGTAAAAATTTTTTTCGTTATCATAATCTTGACCATCATCCTCACTGTTTTCATTACCCGAGTCGCTATCATCGTGATGAGTCGACATAGGGCTCATCGGTGTAGTTTACAACTCGGTCGGTTCGGTCTATTTTGTGTTCTTTTTTGTCTATAAATAATTATTTTTTGAAGATATTCGATTCGTAGTAATCGAATGTAACTTTTTTCAATTACGAGCTTCCGATTATTTTCTGTTTTTTTTTTCCATCTGAAGCCTAGCTCTTTCATAATACATCGTAAACTTCATACCGAGCCATTAAAATTTATATCTTCTTTAAATTTTTCCAAGCCTTTCTAAGGTACGGAGTTTCGCTGTTTGTTATGTAGTTATTATGATTACATCTTTTTATTACAGATTGAACGAAACTATCCATTCCGGTAACTTTTTCCATATCATTCTTCCCCTGTTTTATAATGAAGCAATATACGTCGTACACAATTTTTCTACCCTTTCTTTTGAATACTACACCAGTTTGTCGCGGCATAGTGTATTTTTTATAAAAAATCAACAAACACTCAACAAATAGCAGTGGCAACAAAGTTAACAAGCAATTATAACAAATAACTTAACGATTAATAACGATAGACTTTTCACTGTACGCAAGCGTACTTTTGGGAGCAAGCGGAATGAGGGCGCGGTGCGGGACGCAAGGTTCGACTGATCTACCAATAACGCGCTCGATACGATTTCCCCTGCCGTCGCGCCTCACCCTCACCACCAAAGTGATCTAAAATTCGGTTCTGCGCAGTCAAGGTCATTTGCTCAGGAAGTTTGCCGGTTACTATACCTACCAGGGTAGGGCCACACATTTCGGTCTAACGCTAAAGCTTTTGGTTTCTCCTTTTTCACTTATCCTTTGTAGATGTAATAGGATTGGCGTAGAATAGCATCAACTAATCCAGAGGCGGATTATCCGTAAAGCAAACTAAGCACGAGCCTAGGGGCGTTTAGTTACAAGGGGCGCGCGAGCTCAGAATTTTTAAATAAACATATAACATATCGACTATTAAGAACTAAATGCTGATCTATAATAGATTATATTGCACAAGCATCGACATATTCGTATTAAGCAATATAGCGGGTTTGTTGCGTCGGCGCGTCGTTCTCGAGCGTCGGGCGGCGTAGAGGTGCGGCTACAAATAGTTATAATTTATAGTATTATGATGGCCATTTTTTACATGGCAGTCGACAAGTTGAAACGGAGTCACGATCCTCAGCAATGAGGGAGCGATGGAGAAGAAGAAAGAAGATGGCCATTTATGGCCGGTACAGGGGCACTGATAGTGATTGCCTAGGGCGCTCTGGACCTTTAATCCGCCACTGACCTAATCCCTCCCAGTGGGTGACGTAAAATGTGATTAGTATTCGCTGAAGCATGAGGAACAGTTTTATCTGAATATTTTACTAGAACGCTGGGATCACCAACCGACATTTACCTGTGTGTAATACTGTAGACCCAATGGATAGGAATCACCAACTTTTTTGCCACGAAGCAGTCCTGTATTTCGGCTTGAAGGGTGGGACAGCCTTTATACAGTCTAATAGAGACTTCGACATCACCTCTCAAGGAGGGTAGCGGCACTCATATTGTGATGTCCATAGGCTTTCGAAATCATTACTCCAAGTGGGCCTTCATATGGTTTATTGTTAATGATTATTACTTTGTGAATGCTTTCTTTGTATTAGGGAAAGTGAATCATTTTTAATTAAAAAATGCAAATATACTTCAATATTTATATTTAACGAACATTTACATTTACCAAAGCTTAACATCACAACTGAAAACGTTTTATTATCAGTTATCAACGACTATTATTCTTATTTCTTAGAAAATATGTTGTTTATAATAGTGACCAGACATTCATATTTGACAAGATCACAGCTAGAGAGATCAATTGAATAATCATTTTTGCGTTCAGCTATATAAGCTAGAAGAGGAAGCAGTAAAGGTTCCATGTCTTCTTTTGGTCCATCACAGAGTATCGGCATTCTTGTTATGTTATTAATAACATCTAGTATTTGATTGTTTGTTAATGGTTCTTTGAAGAATTTGTACTAAAAAGAGAATTACAATTTACACAAACACTACAGTAATGTATTATCGTATATAAAGTGATTTTATTAAAGCATTTGTGTTTACCACAATAAGCTATCTAATAGAAAGGCATATCAAACAATATGGTTCTTACCCGGGTACAATGTAGAAGAGTTCTGTAACAATACAAAATGCATGCCCAAGTATTATTAGTTCTATTGTCTCTTTCTATTCTTGCTATTAAAGACATGGCTTCATAATAGGCATCTAAAACGATTTTAGCTTCGAAATGAGCAAGACAATCCCAGATAGTAAACCATTCTTCTTGTGTGCATGAACATATTATCTGAAAATAATTGGTAAAGAATTTAAATAAGTGAAAAATGCCACATTATTACACTATAAGAGCACTAATTGGTTCATGGTATTGGTACTATGACAAAAACTTCATTTGAATGTCATTCACAGATAAGGGATGCAATGTGCCCATTTGTTGAAATTCTTGCGCCGTCTATTAATTTATTTGATGATTATAATATTAAGTTTTTAGTAAGATTAATAAGACTAATAAGGAATTAAAAAACCTGTATCAATGTTGTTGTGATATCGTCTTTAGAACTGTGTTGCCTCATCTTAGTACCAGTTATAATTTCTAAAAAGTTATTGCCTGGTGGATTCCATATTTTCCTGTAGTAGTAAGTGTTTAGTGGATGTGTATTTTTCAACTTTGATTTTAACCAATTTTCTTCTTTCACTAAAACACAATAATTTACTTAACTTACAATATACTTTTAATTGCTAGTTAGTTACTTACTACATTTCTTACTATTCGTTTTTATGATCTGTAGATTCAGTTCTAAATTTTAATGTATATGAAGTTTGCATTTTTAATGACTTATTTTTAACAAAGCTGGAACGGAATAGTGCCATAGCCATTCAACTAGAGTGAGTTTAATTGGTGTGTTTTGCAATTGAACTCAGTTTTCAAATCACTATTTGTTTTGTTTTAAATTATTCTAAAGTAAATACCTGGTATGCTGGTGCCATATGTCTCCATAAATGAGGTTTGAAGTTCGATTGTGCTTTGTAAAGTAGTCGGTGCTGAAGTGACAAATGTATGAATTTTCCACCGTACAATATCCATGACCTGGGCTAACATTGCCAACATTGGGGCTCTGTATTCTAATAGCTCTTCTATAGTGTAAGCACTTTGTAATAACTTAATTTGCATATTAATATTATTGATATTTTTATTTAGAAGTGCTTTGTGAATGTTTGGCATTATTGTTAATAATAGCAATTTAGATCCAATTAAAATGCCATAGTTTTTTAATGCAGAAATAAATCTTATAAAGTTATTTTCTTTCTCTTCTGTATCTATACAGATTTCCAGATTATACTGCAATGCTTTGAAAATACAAGGTTCAGTATCAACTTCATAGTAATAATTACAATAGTTGTCTAATAATTTCATTACTTGTAACATAATATCTCCCTGTTGGCTGTTTTCTGTTGCTAAGTTGAAAATTTTATCAAAAACTTTCTTTGGGCTCTGCAAGAAGAGTGTGAGTACATCAGTAATATCAGTATTGGAAGTTGCAATTAATTTATTGAAAAATTCTGTACTCATATCAGTAAAGAGTTCATTTTCCTTCATATCAAAAAAGCAATTGTTGACAAAATGTTCAGTTAGTATTTTATGTTTGTCAGAAACATCACAATGATGGAAAGCTTTCACAGCCAATACTTCTGTCTGGCCTTTGTTTACAATGCCCTGTTTCAAGATGTAGTACAGTTTTAAACACTCTTGCGGACTATATTTATTTATGTTAGGATGAATAATATCAAGAAGTTCTCTGTAGGTACACAAATCATCTTTGTAGAGAAGAGCATGTAACCAGGATTCCATATTATCATCATTTTTGTTTATGTTCTCAATGATCATACAAACATCAGTTGAGTTTATAACATCTTTTGCTTCGATTGGTTTCCTAGAAATCTGCTGTAGCATAGCAACTATTGGATGTTCACACAAAACAGGTATGCTTGACAATTTTGTATATACTTTATGACACAATTCACCAATTGATTGCTGTTTGGTTTTTCCGTTTTCTTCAAACTCACTCCAAGCACAGAATATATCAACACTTACATCCATTATTAGTTTCTGGCATGCATCTAAAAGTATTGTGTTGCAATTTCCTATGGTTTCTAATACATTTTTTGGACAGTCATTAATGTTGTAAAATTGTATATTTTTATTTATTGAAGCTTCTATGTAAGTTACTTGATAAATAATATCAAAATCAGGAGGGACCTTTTCATGTATTTTTGTGTATCTTTCAAGGCAATCATAAAGTAATACTAAAGCCGAACTAAGCCAACTTCCATTGTGTATGTATAATTCATCTTTTTGAAGCGTTTCCAGTTTGTAACTATTTGGAGGTTCAACAAAGTTTTTGGTACAATTTTGGAAATGCTTTAAGGTTTCACTTAATAAAGTATTATTTTCTTGTTCGGGAAATTTAAACATGTTTAATCTGCAAATTAATGTATAACATGCTAATGATATTTTAGCCAACCTTTGTGAACAGTCTAATGGATTGTAGTACTTTGTGTTTTCTATAAACGCTCCAGTCACTTCGACAGCAAGTGGAGGGTATGCATATGAGATGATTTCATACACAAAATGTTCTACCTGGAAGCTCCAAATTAATTCACACATTAAATAATGTGGCACAGTCGGTATGGTCCATATTACTGAGTCAATATCGTCTTTTTCTACCAACTTTTCTAATGTTTTGAAATTCCCGTTTAAAATAATGTATAGGATAAATTTACGAATTAAACGTGTATGTTCTTTGGATAATACTTTATTTTCGTCCATAAAATTTCTGTCTTTGAGGAATTGATACATATGTTCAATAATGTATTTGACCTTTTCTTCGTTTCCTATAAATAGTATAAATGTTTTGAAATTAAATTAAGCAATTATGAAGAACAATTAGTATTTTTTTATACCATTTAACTTACCGCCTTTTACGGTCAACCTTGAGAATGGATGAACGCTGTCTGTGGAAATAAAAACGCCTTGAAAGGCAAGTAAATCTGGTGTAAAATCCATATTTATTTACGAAACTAAACGGCAGACTTATCCTTTTTCAAAATTATAGTTTGACAATTGACAGTTCTTACTTTTCTGTGTTTAATTTGTCAATTAAGTTAGGCAAAAGGAATATAACCCGTTCAGGAACATCTTGTAATAGAGTAAGATCCCAGGGCCCCCAGACGTCACATATTTTCTGACGAACGAAAGGTAGCCGATTGCGTAGTGTTAGTATGTACTAAGAGCACATGCCTACCTGCTAGCTTGGTTAGGCGGCCAATTTTCAGGTATCAGGTACTCAAGGTACATACAATAATTACCTACTTCACATAAATTCTGAAAGCTGATTTTTACGTATATTTTAGGCAATATCCTTAAAAATAAGTTGCCAGACACTCCATCGGCCGTATTGCTTTGCAGACGCTTTAAAGCTCCCAAAATAAGTACCTAACTTCACGTAAATTCTGTAAGCTGATTTTTATATATGTCCACCAGACAACTATTTTAAAACCTCTTACAAAAAGACAGACCGATCTAATGGGCCAATCATCCCCTAAATTCAATTTAATACCTCTGTGGGTAAGAGTGCGAGGGCATTATCCACGCGCATGAGACTGAGTGAGACATGTAATAGGATATATTAACTTCTTTGTCTCTCTGTCTCTCTATCTCTCTCTTACAGTTGACTCATATCAACTAATTATTAATATTAAAAGAAAATCAGTTAAAAATTAAATAATCATGTAATAACTAAAAATTAATTTGTAAAAAAATGCTCATTTGACTACCATTATTCTTGAATTTTATCCTCCCGGGTAAAAATATATAGTTATGTATAAATATGTAGGCAGCGGCTTGACTCTGCCCCTGGCATTGCTAAAGTCCATGGGCGACGGTAACCACTCACCATCAGGTGGGCCGTGTGCTCGCCTACAAGGGCAATAAAAAAAATTTATACGAAATCGAAAAAAAACATATTTTATAAATTTTAATAAAATAAAAACTTATTTCACCTGTGCAATCTAAATAGAGTGAGCCGATTAGAATGACGAATTTAATCAAATCTATACGTGACTCATGGTAATGTTCGATATGCGATGTGGCCCTTTTAATTTTAATATTAATTCTGTTGAAGTTTTTAAGTCGTCGTGGCGTTAAGGATAAGACGTTCTGGTACATTCGTGTTAAGCGATGCACCGGTGTTCGAATCCTAGGGAGGTACCAATTTTTCTAATGAAATACGTACTTAACAAATGTTCACGATTGACTTCCACGGTGAACGAATAACATCGTGTAATAGAAATCAAACAAGCAAAATTATAATTTGCGTAATTACTGGTGGTAAGACTTGTGAGTCCGCGCGGGTAGGTACAATCACCCTGCTTATTTCTGCCGTGAAGCAGTAATGCGTTTCGGGTAAAGGGTGGGGGCAGCCGTTGTAATTATACTGAGTCCTTAGAATATATATATAATATATCTCAAGGTGGATGGCGCATTTACGTTGAAGATGTCTATGGGCTCCAGTAACCACTTAACACTAGGTGGGTTGTGAGCTCGTCCATCCATCTAAGCAATAAATAAAATAAAAAGTTTGTCCCAAATTATTATTGGTGTGATTTAATATATAAACTAGATCACATAACCTCATCTAATCGGTGTGATTTGGTGTATCTAGTCATCAGACTATCCTCCGTAGTTTTATCCATTGTCCTTACCTTACCATGATGGTAGAATATTTTGAGAACTGTTCTAGTATCCTGCCCAGTGCGTCACATGCGGCCTCAGTTACGTTTGTGTCTGAGGTTGTCCTAATATTAAGGAGTTATTCCCTTAATTACCATAGAAATAGAGCATTTCGATTTAAAATTAGGACACAATGTCGAAGCAGTACCTAGTTAATTGCATTATGCAATGAAAACAGTGTCAATGTAACTTCAACTTACATTACATACGTGACAATCTTTAAATTATATTACTTTCTTACTTAAAAGTAAATAAAAAATCATCACTATTATTAAGCATTGTAACGCAGTGTTCCGTTTCGCGTGGCAACAGTAGCCAAAGAGGATATGACTCAGGTCCGTGCCGCGACGACCCACCCCGCGCTATCCGCGCCCGCGCATTTATTTTATTAGTGCGCGCCCCCTATTACGGCCTGGCCACGGGGATCGGCGGTGCGAACAGCGAAGCGGTGGGCGAGGCGACCATTCGCGCAGCACCGTTTGCAGGCCACGGGTACTCACGTTCGCCGCCGCGACTAGTAAGGAAGTCCGACAGCGAAATGTCTATATCGAAATTATCTCGATATTGCTTACAAATTAATAGTTTTTTGGTTCAGGACCTATTATTTGGAAAAGATTGTGAAGTACATGATTTGAATAAGAATCGGAGTATACCTATAGATGGAGAATTCCACAAGAAGTACGAGAAATACTTTGAGTGGCTAGACTTCCAAATAGCTGGTCTAGCTAGTATTTCAACTTTTTTTTTTTATTGCTTAGATGGGTGGACGAGCTCACAGCCCACCTTGTGTTAAGTGGTTACTGGAGCTCATAGACATCCACAACGTAAATGCGCCACCCACCTTGAGATATAAGTTCTAAGGTCTCAAGTATAGTTATAATGGCTGCCTCACCCTTCAAACCGAAACGCATTACTACTTCACGGCAGAAACAGGCAGGGTGGTGGTACCCACCCGCGCGGACTCACAAGAGGTCATACCCCCAGTAATTACGCAAATTATAATTTTGAGGGTTTCATTTTTATTACACGATGTTATTCCTTCACCGTGGAAATCAATCGTGAACATTAAAATTTGTTGAGTACGTATTTCATTACAAAAATTGGTACCCGCCTGATATTCGACTACCGGTGCATCGCTCAACACCGGACGTCTTATCCGTTCGGCCACGACGAGTTTAAAAATATAAAAAAAAAAATTAATAAAAAATATAAAATATAAAAATTTCGGCGTTCATTTTTCGCGGCGAAAACAACTAAACTCATTTAATCACTGCACTATTCGCCGCGACTACCGCTCGACTCCGTGGCTTGCGCCGTCCTTATTCATGCATTTGTTTTGCTCGCCCGCCGCACCGCGCGATTCGCTCGGTACATTTCGCCGGTCGCTTCGCCGGTCGCCGGTGCGCGTGGCTTGTTAGGTACATTTCTATGCGCTTGTTTTAGTCGCTAGACGCTTCGCCGTTCGCACCGCGCGAATATTCGTATCGGCGAATGTCCCGTGGCCAGGCTGTTAGTGCGCGCCAGACTTTGAAGCGGCAAATACGCGTTCCCGGTCGATACAGGAACTGACAACCCGAGAGTCTCATGCCAGTCAGGCACCCAACATTAAACCATCAATATTTGAGTTTGAGTTTAAGTAATAACCATTAAGCACGCCTGATAACTCAGAATTTACTTAAAAACAATTCTGACAATCCCAATAAACAGGACATGACTGCGGGCTGTGTCGCTCGACTTATCTTTGCAAATATCTTCTTCTTCTGAGTCGGTCTCTTCATTGCTGAAGGTCGTGTCTAATTGAAACGTGGACCACTCGATGG
Source organism: Bombyx mandarina (assembly GCF_030267445.1). Lineage (NCBI taxonomy): Eukaryota > Metazoa > Arthropoda > Insecta > Lepidoptera > Bombycidae > Bombyx > Bombyx mandarina. The sequence goes on from NC_143221.1 coordinate 9,650,123, forward strand.
ACAATACTTCCCCACGTCTTGCTGTCCTTGGCGGTCTTTATAGCCTCGGTTATTGGCAGGCCGGTGAGCGTCTTAACCAGATCAGACTAGCGGGTAGGTGAGCGTCCGCGTGATCTTCTCCCGTCAACCTGACCAACTACCATCAGTTTCTCTAAGTTATCGGGGCCTCTACGAACGATGTGGCCGAAGTACGTGAGAATACGTTGGAAGCAAATAGCGGACAGCCTTGTGGCAATACCGACCTCCTTCAGAATGGATAGGTTGGTCCGGCGTGGTGTCCGTGGAATTCGCAACATCCGTCTCCAACACCACATTTCAAAAGCGGTGATCTTTGCCCTCTCACTTCGTCTTATCGTCCAGGATTCGGCGACATAAAGAAAAATTGAGAAGACCAATGTACGTACCAGCCTCGCTTTGGTTTTGCGGAATATATTGCGGTCTTTCTATATCCTAGTGAGCTTAGTCATTGCTCCTTTGGACATTTGGGCTCTTCTAGCTATCTCCTTCTCGCTGCCACCCTCGCCACAAAGAAGAGAGCCAAGATAAAAGAACTGGTCAACACTTTGACTTGGAATTTGTTGACCAGTTCGTTTGCAAATATATATATATATATATATATAATATATTAAAATATTTCTTAAGCTAGTGTGATCTATACTGAAAATGTTTAAATATTAACCCAGGCAATTATTTTAAAAAAAATTGATTTAAAATATTTGTTAATTCAACGAACCATTAATTTCAAAGGGTTTTAGTTGAAATGAAATACGTTACGTGATGATTTTATTACATTAAACATTAACATTTCGTGGTTTAAGAGTATTTAAGTTTAAATCAATTGAAGAATGTGTAGGTATGTCCTATAAACATGTTAAAAAGTTTAATATGAAATCAAGCTATAATTTTTATTTTAGTACAACAGAATTAGACGTATATATTTCTATTTTGTACATAAGAAATAAACTATGACCTGATTTTTGTAAAACTTATTGCTAGCCTGCGTAATGTTTACCTCAGTTGCCGTGAAATAAGTAATAAATGATCCTTATATAAATTTCAATATGCTTAAATAAATGAAAACAAAAAAATATATTAGTAGTAGTATTCTTTAGAAGTAAATAAAAGTTGTCGTAGTCTTATAGTTCAAAACTAAATTTTAGTTGATTAAAGTTTAGTTTAAATTTAATTGCAAAACCAAGGGTTTTGGGAGGCATAAAATTATATTTGTACATTTAATATATAATATGGTATAGTAATATTCTTTAAGTCATCCACTTTTGTCATTCACTTCATGAATTTTTGCTGCGCTTGTGGCGGTAATTATCATAAAACGCAAGATATTTGACAAATGCCTGAATCGCGCTAACGACATTTTCAACAAAAGCATACATATATACAAGTTTCGAAAAATATTTGGATCGTCGTAGCCCACTGAGTTTCTCGCCGGATCTTTTCAGTTCCGGTGATAGATTCTGCGAAGCACTGCTCTGGCTAGAGCCAGTGATAGCAATTAGCAAAACTCCCGGTTTGAGCCCCGTGAGCTCACCTACACGCTAGACTTGCGCAAAACATCACTTCCCAATGTAATGTGATATGACATCACTTTTACAGACAGGTGATATTACTCGAAAACATTACACATCACTCTTAACATTACTCGGTGCGTTCAATAGATACTGTGACGAATACATTGTATCTATACACCCGAATCATTACCTAAGTGATGTGTTCATACTTTGTATTGTAATACACTGTTATATTACTTGACAGAGATTGACTTACTTAATAATATAATAATTTTATTTTTTACTTAATATAATTTATTGCGGGATGAACGGATTTCATATGGCGACTTAGACTGCAAATTGAGCTCGACGATAATGTTAATATACGAGAGCAGTAGACGCATTGTTTCGGCGTGGTCTCCTCAAAATGCATCCAAAGAGGACTGTACTTTCATTTAGACGCCATTCTTTCTTTCACTTATTAAACGCATTAAAATAAATAATAAAACTATCTTCAAACAAGTGCTTAAGTAATTCAAACACAAAAATTAATATGAAATATTACTAAAAAATTACGAGCGACTAGCGATTTTACAAAAGTTGCGAATAAAAAATTAAGTAACTACTTGCGGGGAACTACTGGCTGGCCGCATGAAAAATATAAACATTAAAATTCAGACGTACCATAGGTATAAAAATGTACCTAGCGGCCAGGGCATACGGTTCAAAATGACTAGGAATAATTCCGTGTCGCTTGCTCATTTATTTTGCGTCGATCGGTCTGTCTCGCTCGCTCGGCTCCGTTCGTGTATCAAGCAACATTACACGACAAAGAAAGAAACATGTTGGGTGATAGCTTCGCTAGAAGTAATAGTGTTCTGTGGGTGATAGTGTGATGTTTGTTTCTTTCGCGTAATGTTTGATGTTGCATTACATCGTAGAGTAATATTACCGGAGTAATATCACTCGCATTACTTACACATGTCTACTACACGCCCGGTTACGCTGACTTAGCCTCGCAAGGCTATCAGCTAAGGAAGAAAAAAAACATTTGGATCGTCGGTCTAACAAGAAATTTCACCTGCTCAGTGGAAGATCTTCCCTTTGTCGTTACTCCCAAACACTATTATTATAAGAAATTTTTGTAGTTCAGCCAATTAGTATGCTGCTATGATCATAATTGTACTCGAATACGGGATGTTTTAGTTCAAATGAAAAAACGTCGTAACTTCATGTTATATATTCACTTACGCGATTATCTATATATTAATATGTGAAGCAAAAACTTTGTATCCCTTTTTACGAAAATTGCGCGGACGGAGGAGTATGAAATTTTCCACACTTATAGAGAATATAGAGAAGTGCACAATGCTAATTTTTTTTTTAAATAATGCATAAAAGATACAGTAAATCAATAAAAAAAACATTGCACACACTACATACCATGTATTTGACGCACACACGCATGTATATTATTTATAGTCAAACTTTTGTTCTTGACGTCTGTTGTCAAATTGAGAATATATTAAATATTGTTTGTCTTTATTAATATTTTTTTATAGTGTAGCCTTGGCGAAATTTGTGATTATAGAAGTATAAAATACAATCATGATAGTGAACAAACTTATCCTACAATTCCAATTAATTATAGTCGAATTTAGACTACTGCGGGACCTCTAGTTATTAATTAAAGTACCTATCTTGCAAGGGATTTATTAGATCGATTTAGTTTAGTCTCTTTAGAGTCTTCAGATTTTTCTGTGCGCTTGTAAATAATGGATCTAATTCGATAGCTTTACTATACATTTCTTTGGCTAAACTATATTTCTTCCATCGGTGGTACAAAACACCTAGAACACACGACAAAAACAAATTTAGCAAACCACCTCTTTATCATTTATTTAGACAATCGTCTAGGCGGTTTTAGGATCGAGTTTGAATACGTAATTTTTTTTTCAATTCAGTTTTTTTTATTGCCTTTGTAGGCAGACGAGCATACGGCCCAGCTGATGGTAAGTGGTCACCGTCGCTCATGGACGTCAGCAATGCCGGGGCGGAGCCAAGCCGCTGCCTACCAGAACTGAAAATAAACGACTAAACACAAATGAGAGGTAATGTGTGAATACCGGTGGTAGGACCTCTTGTGAGTCCGCACGGGTTGGTACCACCGCCCCGCCTATTTCTGCCGTGAAGCAGTAATGCGTTTCGGTTTGAAGGGTGGGGCAGCCGTTGTAACTATACTGAGACCTTAGAACTTATATTTCAAGGTGGGTCTCATTTACGTTGTAGATGTCTATGGGCTCCAGTAACCACTTAACACCAGGTGGGCTATGAGCTCGTCCACCCAACTAAGCAATAAAAAAAAATCATATTTGTCGTGCGGGGAGACAATACATGCAATTTAAAATTCTTCTTGGACATCTTTTGACACCTATGTGTAAAGTTTTTTTTTACTATTCGTATTAAGAAAATCGTTTTTTCGTAATTTATAAACCGCCTGTTTCACAAGCGAACACTATCCCCGCGAATTTCTATCCGCACTAAACGCTTCACTTCCCCCCCCCTTTGCTTTTTCAAGAGATCCGTCTCAGGCGAGGTTGGGACGTTGGTTGTTGAGCGACAGGAGGCTTTAGTAGGTTGGCTCAGCGGCTTGGCTCTGCTGAAGTTCATGGGTGACGGTAACCACTCACCATCAGGTGGGCCGTATGCTCGTCTGCCTGCAAGGGCAATAAAAAAAAAAGTCGGTTCGACTCCGACATGCCCCGCCCTCTATCCCAAGTAAAGGGCGGTAGTACGGCTATTTCATCTTAACCAAAAAAAAAACCCCGCGAATTTATTGAATAAAAATACAAAAAAAAAAAACTTAATAAAGTTATTTTTCGATAGCTATGAAATGTTATCACGATGCTCATGTTTTTTACACGATTACTATTCCGTTGTATCCGTTTATTAAGAACTAGCGACCCGCCCTCGCTTCGCTTCGGAAACATTAAAACACACATGAAACAAAAAAAAAAAATTTAAAAAAGTAGCCTATGTTCATCAGGGACAATGTCGGCTTCTAATGGAAAAAGAATTTTTCAAATCGGTCCAGTAGTTTCGGAGCCTATTCGAAACAAACAAACAAACAAATCTTTCCTCTTTATAATATTAGTATAGATGTCTTAAAGCCTAGTTGTTGAATATTACGTATGTACCTAAATTGAAACTAAGATCTTACCTAGATTTGAGAAATGAAGAGCTTGGACTCTTTTGCCGAACAATTTAATTGCGATCTTGAAATACTTTTCAGCTTGCACATAATGTTCAATTTTTCCGTAAATATTTGCAACAGCGAAATTTACTGATGCCGAATCCGGTAATTCGTTGAGTGCACGCGGAATGATTTTTAGAGCCTTGTCAGTTTGTCCTAGAATATAAAGATAATAAAATTTTATTGTTGTTTCTCAACTATAATATTTGAATTAACAATATGGATGTTCTTCTGATTTCTCAGTCCCCTCATTTTAGTCAAGACACGCTTAAGCATTAACAAAATTTAATGATCAGTTCTAATATTTAAGCTATTACTTTAAAATTTAGTCCAAACCGTTCGTCACATTTACCTTTATCAACAAAATAATGAAAAAAAACATTGAAATTTAGTCAGAGCGGGTCTGTCACATTTACCTGTATTATCAAGTAGCGCAAGTAAATTAGTCCAAGCCAAATTGTGCTTAGAGTTTAAATTTATGGCCTGTAACCAACATTCAGACGCAGCATTCGTGTCGTTCAGCTCTAAATACTAAAAAAGAGATTTGATTTAATTAATAACAAAAACGTGAATCTATACTAATATTATAAAGGTGAAGAGTTTTGTTTGTTTGAACGCGCTAATCTCAGGAACTACTGGTCCGATTTGAAAATTCGAATTCTTTCAGTGTTAGATAGCCCATTTATCGAGGAAGGCTATGGGCTATATAACATCACGCTAAGACCAATACAAGCGGAGCACCAATAAAGAATGTTTCAAAAACGGTTTTTTTCCTTTTGAGAGCTTCCGCTGCGTGCGCTGCAGAATTGTTCACCTTTAAAAGATCTAAAAAAAGGGCCGCTACAGCATATGTCTATATGTTAAGGTTGGCTCACAGTGATAACGTTTTTATGCTGACCAAATTTGTTATAAAATAAACCATTATTTGTGAACTATTCCTCGCGGACGAAGTCGCGGGCAAAAGCTAGTACTAAATCAAATCACTTTATTACGACATACCAAGTTTCCCAGGTTATAATAACAGTCCGGATATTTTCTTCTGTGTTGTATAGCGGTTTTGTAGGCCATCTCCGATTCGCGGTATCGTTTTTTATTAGCTAATACAATTCCTAGATTCATCCACGTTGCCGGGTAGTCATTCCTGTGAACGTGCCGTTTCGCTTTGTTACACGATACATATACAGGGTGTAAAGGGTTCTCGAAGCTAAAATATTGCCTAATATTAAACTATCTATTAGACTAATGACAACCCTAATATTAAAAAAAAAAAAATTTTTTTTAACACAATACGCTTTTATAGAAAATCCAACTAAAAATAGAAAATACATTTTAATAAATTTGAATTAAAAATAGTATAAGAAAATAATATTTTATTATAAAAAAACCGTGGGGTGCTTTTCAAGATATTATCAAAATAACCCTTCTACTCATATCTGTTCCATATACCAAATTTCGAGTTAATCCGATATTTTGAAGGGGGTCAAAATCATGTTCAAAGATTCCGTTACATACGTCTGAAGCTAATAAAAGCGTATTAAAAAAAATGGCTTGATTTACTAAGTTAAGCACGGATTATGTTATCGTGGCACTACTCTCAGCCTTTCCCTACAGCAGGTATCAAATATGGTGCACATTATAGACAACCGCACGCAGCGGCATAGCGAGCATAGTTCGCGCCCGGGGCAATATATTATTACAGTTTGACCCGGTCACCGTCCTCGCCGAACCTGTCGCTTGCGACAGATGGCTCTAGTAAATGAATGCATAGACCAGCCATCCAGCCCACTGAGTTTCTCGCCGGATCTTATAAATGGGTCGCGTTTCTAATCTGGTGGTAGATTCTGCGAAGCACTGCCCTGTAGGTGAGCTCACGGGGCTCAAACCGGAGGTGTTTCTAACACTGGCCCTAGCAAGAGCAATGCTTCGCAGAATCTACCACCGGATCGGAAACGCGACCCACTGAGACGATTCAGCGAGAAACTCAGTGGGCTGTAAGGTTTTCAGGAGTCCGTGACGACGAAATATTTACAACCTTAGGGAAAACTCGTCTTAACTTTTTTTTTTAAAGGTATTAATTTTTCTACGCGTTACTTACTTCTGTTTAATTGCTTCTCGTAGGTAATATTCTGCTTCGTCGAACCGTTTTAAAGTCTTTAGTAGATTCCCTAGATTATTCATCGCCTGGTAGTACGTAGGATTCAATCTAAAAGTTTTTAAATACATGTAATTATAATGTCGTTTGATTTCTTGATATTAGTCGGCACCAATTGATTACTGCTTATAGAATACTAAATATCGATGCATCTTACTTAGCCAAAGGGCAATAGGTCTTGGTTTTAAGCAAGTAGAATTCTCAATACAGTTTTTTTTAGTAAGCTGCATTTTATCCGTTTCATTTCCAATAAATATTTTGTTAATCTTTTTTTAAATCAGCAATTTTCGAAATTCATTATTTTCAAATTTATCTAACACGTTGACTGCCATGTAGTTCACTGAAGCAATTATGTGGATTTCTGTTACTGAGAAGGAATCTATACTAATATTATAAAGCTGAAGAGTTTGTTTGAACGCGCTAATCTCAGGAAATACTGGTCCGATTTGAAAAATTCTTTCAGTGTTAGATAGCCCATTTGTTGAGGAAGGTTATAGGTTATTTAACATCAATATAAGATCAATACAAGTGGAGCACCAATAAAGAATGTTTTAAAATAGGGGTTTGAATAGCTCCTTAACATTCTATAATTCAAAAATATTTTCACTTTCTACGTAAATGAAGTGGAGGTAAAATTTAGCGTTATGCCAAAGTATTCCACGCGGACAGAGTCGCGGGCTAAAGCTAGTTTATATCTAAGAGACATAAAATATTAAAACATACATTAAAAACAAAAGAAGGCAATCCAGACGCTTAGTAACAGAAATGGATATAATTACTTCAGTGCGCCACGAAAGGCATTAGTGACCTGCATGGCAATCAAAGGGTTAAAATAATATATTCGTTTTTTGTCAATTTTGTCTAGTGACAGTTGGGTTCTTTGTATGATTTGGTTTGGTTTTTGTCTGGAGGACCATTGATTTTAGATTAATCATTAAAAACACTGTTCCCCAATGGTCACAATTCGATTATAATCACTGACATCTCAATATTTACATTCATATACATAAGACACATAAGTAGCGATGTGATTTGGATTTCGATGTGAGTTTCTCAAGACGTAAGGAAGTAAAGAAGTATGGTCATAGAGCGAAATCATTTCTTACAACTCACGTGAATTTTTTGCAGCCAATATTTTAAATCGCATTTAGAACAATTTGTCAAGTAGGTACTTTAGTAATATCTTTATGGAGTACTAAATTATCTAGTGACAGATTAAATTTATATTCCAAATAAAATTGAAAATACTTCATTATTACCTGATTGATTCTTTGTATTCCATTAGAGCCCATTCTACATGTTGCTCACTATCAGCCACTTTGGCGACATTATAGTGTATTTTAGCATTCAGAGGACACACCGAAAGCCCACTCGTAAATAGTTTATATTCATTCTGCCAGTCACCTGACCTTTGGACACTTCTCATTCCATAAATTATTAGCAGAAATAAAAACATTGCAGATAAGACCTGTAACAATCATTATCATAATAAGTTCGCATAAAAATTGAGTTACATTTTTATATGATAATTCGGAATAAGCGAGAAAATAAGTTTATAGCTTGGCAACACTTTGCATTTTGTATGTGAAAAATCAATGTGCTCCTAAGGCACACGTTAATCTGAAAAATATCCCTGCTTCAATACAACTTTGGGTGGCAATAGAGACTAGTTTTTGTAAATTGTTTTCAAATATGGGCTCCTAAATTTAAATAAATAGAAACATAATAATCAGAAACAACCCCATTGTTTACTGTCAATCTATAGAGAACAATGTTAAAACATTCTATTTGTGTTTTTGCTTTGGCTGTGTATAGGTAAATACAAACCTTACATTTTACACTGTTCACCTTTTTACAGATTTTTTTATATCCAATAACAATAAGTAAACAATATCCGGATGAAGATATGTAGAGAATTCTCTCAGCAATAACAAAACCAACTGGGTGTACAATATTTGCTGCTGGCAGAAAAGGCAATATCATTAGAGATACACCAATAATCAATGATCTGAAACAAATTACTATTGTTTAGTAGTTATCCTATGGTTTATAAATATGCCTACTGCAAGTTATTTCTATTATTCTATTATTTATTGATGTTATTTTTGTGCAACAAGAAAAAGATATGTATCAGTCCTATTGGCAAATGGTTAAAATAATATTGCTACATTTTGAGGCACTACTAATCTAAATTCAATCAAATTTTTTTATATACATACATAATTATATCCTATCCAACCATTATGTATATACATTTTTGGCTTCAATAGGCATAGGAGAAAGCTGTGTTAAATAAGTTACTAATAAACTAATAATGTGAATGACATAGCACCAGCTCAAAAATATTGGGCGCTCCATAAAATAAAACTGGTGGTAGGACCTCTTGTGAGTCCGCGCAGGTAGGTACCACCGCCTTGCCTATTTCTGCCGTGAAGCAGTAATGCGTTTCGGTTTGAAGGGTGGGGCAGCCGTTGTAACTATACTGAGATCTTAGAACTTATATCTCAAGGTGGGTGGCGCATGTACATTGTAGATGTCTATGGGCTCGAGTAACCACTTAACACCAGGTGAGCTGTGAGCTTGTCCACCCATCTAAGCAATAAATAAAAAAAAACGTGGTAAGAATTTGACATATAAAACATATTTGTAATATAAATATGCACTTTACCTGCATGCACATAATGAGAAGTATTCATGATTAGGTTAGCATATTGAGATTTTTTTTCTTTATCATAAATTGGGAAACTATCATGTTTTGATTCTGGGAATGCGTGGTTTGCACCTTGTATATTCAAAATGTCGTCAAAATATTACAAAAAAATAGTAAAATACCTTTTTGTTGTACTATGATTTTTGTTATTGAACAAACTTTTAATGAATAGTCCTCCATAAATGTACATAATGAATATGAATATGGTCCTAAAGTCCATATTATTTTCAAGTAAAGGAATGCAGCCCATAGACCAGTCATAACATAACCACTGGGGCCAGATCAGCAGCAAGATATTCAAGAAATAAATATAATTATATGTTTTTACCTAAAATTAAAGGAAATAAATTATCAGCTAGAATTCTACCTTAGCTTGGTGTAAAATACTATATAGTACTAATAACAATTTGTTTTATTTCGCATTTGGATTATATTTGGAATTATAATTACTAAATAGCATTTATGGAACAGCAGCACAGTTTTGTTGGTATATTCTGAATCCACACATCAAGATCCACCTATTTTTAAGAAAGTCATACTTTCGAGCTTGAAGGGTAAAACAACGATTATATTTTTTCTATTCAGATAATTGATGAGGTTGAATTGTACATGTAAAAGTTAAATTTTATATCTCATAGAAGATAGTAGCATTCACATTGTAATATTTATGGGTTCCTGTAAGTAACTTACATCTTTATAATAAAAAAGTTAATATCTGAGTTGTGGTCATAAGGTAAGGATATCAAATGCTGCTGTTTAAAAAATAGAGTGAAATAATAAACTTTTACCCTTGTGTAATAATTTTCAACAAAAGCTGCAGGGTTATCAACTGGTTTGAATTCTGGATAAGATCCTCCCATTATAAGCCACCTTCCCGATAATAGTAAAATTGCTCCACTTAGGATAATAAGTATTCTAAGTATTGAATCTAATTCCAGATTTACAAATCTGTTATCTATGACAAAATTCCCAGTTGTTGATTTTTTTAATTTAATAAATTTCATCTTGTTCATAATTTCATACACCAAACAAAATCCCTGAAAATCATTTTAAGTAATAGTTCAATTAAATAGTAATTCAATATATATTTCATTTAAATATTTTAATATGTATATACTTCAAATATGTTAGAGCTGATGGACAGCAGTGACCGCTTTTTATCTAGTGGACCACTTTTGGTTTCATTTGACTACTGAAACAAGAAAAAACTTCTTACCAAAACAGTAATCCCATTTTCTTTAAACAGCATAGATATTCCTGAGAGGATTATTGTTGTCAACAGAAATATGTGTTTCCAAATTGATTTAGATTTTGATTGTGAGAAATGATACACAAGAAACGCAAGAAGAAAAATATTTGAAGCCATGACATCAGCTCGTCCTACTATGCCACTTACTGCTTCTACGTGTATGGGGTGTACAGCAAACAATAATGTTGTCAAAAATGAGGTTTCACAAAATCCTTCATTTTGAGTATTTAAAACAGTTCTCAAAAATATCCATAAAACAATACATCCCCATATGTGACATATTAAGTTTGTGATCTTGAAATTAATGGCTATCAACCTTTCACCACTCATAAAATAGTTTATCCTGTAAATCAAGTGTGAATGCGTCAGTAATGTTTGTTATTTTAAATGAAATATTCACAAAAATATGTTTGAGTACCTGAACGTCAGAATGGTCAAAGGCCTATAGGATTTGTGACTTAGTTCACTTTTTATTTCTGTCCCCCAAAAATCATTATAAAAGCAATCCAACCAGGACTTAGAGGTGACATCTTTGTTTTTAGTAATTGCGACCGAATCGTCAAAAACAAAATCACCATTTATTGTAAATAAGAAAGGCAAAGTGGCTGCACAAATAATACTGCATAACTTAAATAATGTTTGATTAGGAAATTGTGACATTTTATTACATGATTTAAGTTCCTGGGTGTCTACAATCTTTCTAAATTTTGAATTATGATATTAATTAAACATTAAATCTTGTTATGCCGGCGCTATGTTGCTTCTCTGACTTTTTGTTGCATTGTAATGTTTAGTATTTTTTAATGTTTCAATTCATTCATATCATTTTTATTTTTCGAAGGCTTATATAAAACAAATCATTTATGTAAGTACATAATTCTACTGTTTGAATTACTAAATTGTACCTGCTTAGTGCTTTGCTTTTTGTTTACTTGTTTGATTCGGCCCATAGATTATACACTTAATATATATTCGGCCCAATGAAGTAGGAAACCTATGGAAATGAAACGTCAACCAAAATTTCGTGCCACTGTGACGTCATCTGGCCACAAAACATGGCGGCTTTAGTGCTGTACAAAAGATTTCAATGTTATCAGGTTTTATTGATAAACGTTCTTGGCTCATTTTATTTTAAATATTGTTGAGTATTATTTATTTGTAGAATTTATACTTTAATGGGAAGTAGGTAGGTATATTGTTATGTGCAAATATGATATGATTTAGATGGGTGAAATCTAAGACAAGTTCGTCCTTCGAATTTGCCAAGTAAACGATATGATGATTTTTAAAAGTTGCTACACTGATTTTATAAAGTTGTCGTTTGTCGCAAAACACAAAGATATGGCGTAGTTCAAAGCCATCAGCCCATTTCTAGCATGCTAAATGTTATCGTATTTTGAGTACGTGTTTTTCTTAGACTATTACAATCTATTTTAATTGTTTTGCTGACTCTAAAGTCCGTAACATACTACCGCAGCGCACCCCAAGGAAGGTGCGCCGCACCATTTGAATCACTTTCGCCTGAGAGTGATTCAAATTTTAAACTTATCAAGGGACCGCGTGAAAAAAAAAACACCTACAGAACATTTATTCATTAATTACAAACGTCATTCCTTGTGACTTCCTCTCTAAAATCACTTAATTATTAAATATTTAACAAATTTACAATAGTGTTTTACTCACTGCGGAATAAAACTATTTTATTTAAATAGTTCCGAAGAGATTTTGTCGGTAGCCTTTTTCCCGAAATATCTAAACAGAATGTCTAAATATGTTTTGATGACATATTTTAAAGTGGTATTTATGATTAGTGTCATGATCAATAGATTCCGACCGAAAAATGGATTTTTCGGATGAGGGCTCCATAATGAATTTAAATACATATAGATAATAGTTTTAGGGCATCGACTTTCTTGAGATCCTATAAAATACGTCTTAATTATTATTTTTGTATGTTTTAAGCATGATAAATTATGAAATTTTATATAATCAATCATATTAAATCGATATCAAAGTCAATAAATAATGTACAACCCAAAACAGACGGCCGAACTGACGTGACAATGACATTTGGCGCGCTAAACATGGCGGATTTTCGGCCTCATTAGACGGAGACGGAGATATTTACGTATATTCATGTTTCATTTTATGTACGCACTGAAATACTGTTATATTGTTTTCCTGCGAGTTAAAGTGCTGAGTAAGAACGAGATAGATATATGTTTATGTATGTGCCTTCAAAATGGGTGCTATTTATATAAGCAATTGTACGTATAGAACAATATGTCGTGTCCCTATTATATAGGTCTATGATTCGGCCCCATAAATTCTATATTTTTTTTGGTACAATTTTTCCTTATTATGAAAGGCAAGGGGATCTAAGCCTATACAGCCTTGTCTGTTCTATATAATGTCTGAAATAAATTATCAAAAAAGCTGAAGCTAGGTCTTGTATGATTTATATTATATCATGAAATAAAAATTTCATTAAGGCCGAAGCCAAGTCCTTTATAATTTCTTACTGAAATACCCCATAAATAACAAAATTACACTTCAATAGACTTCATTTCATCCTTTGCAGCATAGACATACCTACTTCGTCCATTGTTGGACAAGCAATAGAAACGTAGCCCATAAAGCCAAATTTTTTGATACAAAGCCTGTTGTTTTCTGTAAGAAAAGTGAACTGGATCGAAATAAATTGAAATCGATTATGATTTGGAATAAAGTGAAATGACATAATACTAACTACCGTATCAGCTAAATCTAACATGAGACGAAACAAAATAGTTTCTCATTAAATGGTAAAGGTTTACCGAGAGTTCAATGAACATTTTGTGCAACCCGAGAAGTCACATCCAGTAGTTTTGTTTAAATTTTTGACTTAAAATTAACAAAATTAAAAGCTTTACACAATTTTAATGTCGCGTTCCCATCAAATATTCTATTTTGTCCAATTTATTCGGCAGAAGGAACGTACAACAACAAACAATAAAATCAGTGTTTACCGAGAGAAAAACAGTTAAATACTTTGCAATAAGAGATACGAATATCAGCATGCTCCTAGGGGAGAATGGAATGGAAAACAAACTCACATCTGATAAATTGAATAAATCGTTTTTAGTCAAATTCTTGTTAAATGCATTCTTCCCTATTTTCTTATCCAGACGCCTAATCACTAATCAATGACCGAGATACTACAAATCTTAGGCCCCTTTAATAAAAACAAATTAGTCGGTTTTCGGCCAAAAAAAAATGTATTCTCAACTATGACATCAATGGGACATCGACGTTAACGTGATGTTAGCGGCAATTGGTTGTAAGGTGTGTTTGATATCGAAGGCTGTTCTTGGATCCCGTAGCGCAGCAATAGCATGTGCCAACTGTAATGCGCATTCAGGTGGTGCATTAGATGGCAATGCAGAACACTCCCGCTCTAATGCAGTACTCACGCACGTCAGAAGTTCAGAAAAACCGAGAGATATCGCTGAACGTCGTAGCCGATTTAGTTCCTGCAAAATAATAATTTGAATTTTACAATCACTGTAAATGGGAGTGGGGGTGGGAGAGATAGAGATATTATGATAAAAGCCTCATCAAACCTTGTAAAGATGTTGCGTTTTATCTGGAAGTTTACGTGCATGGCGTAAAACTTTTTGTACGTCAGCAAGTAGTGCGTGCGGTCTTGCCCAAGTGCTACCAGATCCTCCACCGCCACTATAAGAGCGCCATGCTCGGACAGGAAATACTTCAGCTAAAAATAGTTTTTTGAGTTAAACTTAACAATGGATATTACTCAGACTAGATAAAGGACTAAAGTTTAAGAAATAATTTAGTTTCGAACTCAATCAGTTAATATGGTTTTTTAGTTTTTTTATTTACCTTCAAATTGTGATCACAGGGAATATTTAAGTTTATGTAAATTTAATTTATGTATGTATTATGTAGTAAACAAAACTGCGCGAAGCACAATTGGTAATTTTTAGCATCAGTATCATTAAAAGTCACAATTTAATAATGTGTTTCATGGGATTACTTGGCGCACTTCCTTCTTCAGGGGGTCCCAGTTGGTCAAGAGGGCCGAGCCAAGGTGCAGCAGAGACTCCCGGTTTCAGAACACTTAGGAGCAAACAGGAGCGCCGTGCTCTGGATGCTTCACACCACGCGGAAAGTGTTCCCCACCATTCCGTCCCAAGCAGTATTATCGCCGACATACCTTCCACCTAAAACAATTTAATCTTGATAAACTACAATACCAATTATCTTTAAGTTCTTTCATTACTTTTTCTTCTTCAGTATCTTCATTTTTGAAGATTGTGTTTAGTTTCAATACTGTGCTCTGACAAACCTTTGCACAATTCCAAGTCGTCGTGGCCTAAATGATAAGACGTCCGGTGCATTCGTATCTAGTGACGCAGGCGAGTCCCAATTTTTCTAATAAAATACGTATTTAATATTTCCCCGACTGACTTCCACGATGAAGGAATAACATCGTGTAATAAAAACATATTCGCAAAATTATAATTTGTGTAATTACTGGTGGTAGGGCCTATTGTGAGTCCGCACGGGTAGGTACCACCACCCTACCTATTTCTGCCGTGAAGCAGTAATGCGTTTCGGGTTAAAGGGTGGGGCAGCCGTTGTAACTATACTGAGATCTTAGAATTCATATCTCAAGGTGGATGGCGGCATTTACGTTGTAGATGTCTATGGGCTCCAGTAACCACTGGTGGGCTGTAAACTACTTCACCTATGTCAGCAATAAACAAAAATCTTCATGCCTTTATATTCAATATTCTTTAGTCCTTCCGGTATAGGCACATTGCTTTGTGATGCTATCGATTTGACGAACGGGTAAATCACAGACAACGTGGTCTTTTCCCTTGGATATGACTTACTATCTATCTATCTTATATATAATTTTCTTTTTCATTTACCTTTAGAGCTCCATGTAGTAAAACGCAAAAATTGGGAATCTTGCTGGGATCTGACATTTCTTCCTCTGTCGTAATACTTTCAGTAGTAGATCCGTCCTGCAAAATAAAGCTTTAATATCTTCCTGATTGTGGTTTCAGTTATAAAAATAATTCTGATTTAAACATGCCTTAGTGGGAGTTTTAGATCCGTAGTTTTCTCTACCAGAGGTATTATTATTTATTTGGGCTTGCGGTATCACAAGATGTTTGCTTATGGCAATAGGTGTGCCTGTAAAAATATTAATGTCGAAAATTACTATATACTATTAATATTAGAGCTTCATAAAAAACTACTTCCACTTACCGAGGTCTTGTTGCTGTATAAATCCAATGATATGCAACTGATTGGATAGAGTGTATGTGGCTGTTAGGCTTTCATGCGAGACAGTTTGAGGTGCAGGGAACAACTGAACGCGGGCTTCTAGTTGACCACATTTGAGAGAACACCAGAACTCTTGGTAGTGCTGCTCACATAAACGAGTCATAGCAGCTATCACCTGAACATTAAATATACATTGAACGGTTCTCTGTGCCTCCTTTTTGGTTAGAATAAGTTAAGGTTACGTTTTCATTTTCTAGATTAGTTTTGTTGCCTAAGTTAATGGTCTGAATTCATTATTTATTATTAAATAGTATTAGTGTCAATACTTACACTAGACACTGAGAGTTGTTCTGGGCAGTATATGGAGCCACGGGAAATAGTCCCATTCGAATTGTTTGCGGTGACAGTAGCCTGATCAATAATTTTCTGATATAAAGGCATAGCTGTAATTAATATACGTTTAAGTAATATGTATTTCTTTGTCCTTAATTTAGATGAGGTTGTTTTCGTCATTCACACCAATTCTGGTATGTCCAAAAAAAGGACAACCTATTCGACAGAATCAAATAGGATTTTACAATGGTTGAATTTTGTGTTTTCGTTAATTGATTGATCATTCATAAGCCTTTTCAATTAATTGAGTCTTAATGTGTTAATTAGCTTACAGGTGTTATATGCGGTTACCCAATCCCATAGTAAGAATGTTAACAACAACCTTCTTTGAAACAGGACTTTGAGTTAAGACAGTTTCAAATTTATTGTATAAATACTGTCCCACAACTTAAGCTGGAATACATAACTGCTGTAGTAATCTAGAGTTAGAAACTAAGTAAAAATAAGTTTTGGTAAGTTGAACATCACGTAATAACTGAAATAGTAATTGAAAATAGTTGGTAGTTGGACAAACTATATGATAAGTCTGTGTGTATTCATTTAAAGCAGCCATGAATTTCAATTTACATGATAGGATTATGTAAGATAACCATTACTTTCTCTGACACAGAACTTTCAACATGGCTGATTAAAAAAAATGAAACCAAAGAGTTTTTGACGTTATGCTAATTTTTTAAATTTACCATGTTGTAAACAGGGATCATGTGGTGATACTATCGGTAATATATGTATTTTGACAGGATATAATGTAGGTAGAGGTAATGATTGAATTATTCTGTTCCTTCCAATAGCACCAACTCCACTGCTTCCATCAGTTATCTGTAGATTTAAAATAAAACATATATTTGTCCATTTATTTTGTTATATTTTTAACATTAAACTAATAAAATTAACTATATGGCACAAATTGTTTTGTATTGAAAAGTCATATAACCAAATGGATCAAAATTCAGATCTTGGTTATATATCACGATCTGCATTTTGATCTTATCAGCATTACTTTTTAATGAATATCCTTTTACTTATAGGAAATATTGTTTTAATAAATTCTTTTAATGGACCGAACAAATTCATTAAGTGATAAGTATTATTGAGTCTGTTTTGAGGATTTATAATTTCATGGTAAAACTAAATTATCCTGTAGCTGCTGTTGTTTTGTTAAAACTCAGAAGTGATTTTTGATATGAGCAAAATAAACATGGTTTAATGCATCTGCTCGTAGCTAACATAACTTACATCTATTAATATTACAGTAATATAATTAATAGAGAATAGAGACAGTGAGCCTTGAATTTGGCCTGCACATAAACCGCTCTAAGACCAAAGTGATGACGGTGGACAGAGCTCAAGTTTTACGTCCATCAAATGCACTCAAGGATTATGAGAAAGTGGAGGAATTTATATACTTGGGGTCGCTGATCTCTAACCGTGGTAGCTGCGAGAAAGAAATCGGACGCCGTATCGGGATGGCTAAAAGTGCCATGACTAGCCTCGACAAAATCTGGAAAGACCGTAATATTCGCCGAGTAACTAAGATGCGTCTGGTTCGTACGTTGGTCTTCTCTATCTTCCTGTATGGGGTGGAGACTTGGTGTCTCAGGAAAAAGGAACGCAAAAAGATTGAGGCGTTTGAAATGTATTGCTGGAGAAAGCTACTACGTATTCCTTGGACAGCTATGAGAACCAATGTCTCCATCCTCGAAGAGTTGAAGGTCACCAAGCGCCTGCTGACTATGTGCCAGGAAAGGATCCGGAGTTTCTTTGGGCACATAATGCGATCCTCATTGCACAGCCTGGAGAAACTCACAATTCTCGGACAGATGGAGGGGAAGCGCGCTAGAGGAAGAGCGCCAGCTAGATGGGTCGACCAACTCAGGGAGGTGACTGGAGGCCAGATATGGGGAGCGGTACATATGGCGCAGAACCGGACCGAGTGGAGAAGATTGACATACAGTCACGATCCTCAGCATTGAGGGAACGACCAGAAAGAGAGAATATAATTAATAGTAAAATACCAAAATAATTTGTATAGGTGTTTGGTGTCCCCATTCATTCATCACAAGCTGATTCACTCCTAGTAATGCTGAGTCAATACATGTTTTGTCACCTTCTTCTATCTGCGGCAGTTTAGTTCTAATACTGTCAAAGTCTCTTGTGAATGGTACAGCAACTGTAATTTATTGAAAATTCTTTATTGAAAATTAAAAAAAATCATAATAATTTTTTTAAATATTATTAGCAACTTCAAGAAAGAAGAATAATTCAAATGGATTCTAGTTTCTAGGAGAGAAAGAGTGATGGAACACGAAAGTTAATTTGAAATGAATGAAGTTGAATTGTAAATATAGTCTAACTAAAATACGTTAGTAGTATAACATGTATGCATTACGGGATAGAGGAAGAAAAAAGTATGCATATGGATTATTGTGGTTATGAATGATACGGTATGTATGTATGTTTAAAGGTTTCTGTCTGGTGTTGTATGAACATAAAAGCTTACCATCGTGAACTGATGAAAACGACACTAACGCAACGTACTCTAATTTGGCATGAACGCTTAAGTAATCTAAAAATGAATTTATTGCCGCGATAGCTATTGAAGATCTTGTGTGATTTTCAATTGAATCCGAACTGATGACTGGTCTTGACATCGATAAAGACACATCAAGCAAAATTATCGTTGGCATTTTCGTTTGTCGTTGTGTTTATTTAACAATCTATCCTTTTTTCATAAATATTTTCATTAGTTAAATTCATTGATATATACTATACATTATGATAATACATCAATGGTTATTGGTTACATTAAACATTGCAATCTTGGAGGCTTGGAGGTTATGTTTTGGTGTTGTATGTTGTGATATTTAACTTTAATTGTCAAGTGTCAAATGGTTAAAATGTCAAACAAGTCATTTTTGTTGTAGTAATTCCTTTTTTCCAACTGGAAAGGCACAAATATCATATCATAAAGCCAAATTTTATGTATGTTCTGTTTTATGAAACATTTTTATGAACCGAAATGAACTGAATTTCGTATTTAAGTCGTTAATAATTTGAGATGAAATTAAACGAAACTAGATTATTTGGGATGAAATATAGTCTCAGTCAAATGCTGGTTATTTACTGACACTTTATGGTGGACTTTTTGGAAGATTACGAGATGCTACTTCCTGCGGCTTTGTTTCAGTGTCCCACATTTGTGCAATTTCACAGATATTAAACAGTTAATAAACCACGGCTATGACATATTTAAACCTGAAGCAATACTAAATTAACAAAATAAAAAATTAGCTCCTTGCGTTCTCGCCAAAAAATCATAATTTTTTTTAAAGGTTTTGTATTCTTCGTTCACTTAAGCAGCCAGCTACAATGAACCTTAAACTAAATTTTCCGTTTACTTCCCCATTTAATGAAGCAATCGGCTTTTAATTATGTTTTTAACACTAGCGTTGATTGTAACTAAACCTTCGATTATTATCAGACATAATAAGCTCAATGAAATGTAAAATGGCGCAGAATGAATTAAACTTCATGTGAGATCAATTTTGTTTTTTTAAGGTTACTGGTGACTCGAGATCTTGCCAGTTTCCGATGTGCGAGCACAGGCGTAGCCGAGAGGGGTGGAGTATGCTAACAGCTGTCCGAGCGCCCATGAAGGAGACGCATCAGCTCAAGGGCAGCTGCTTCGCGAATATATCTACTATCGGATCGACATCGCTATTCGCTGCGAAGATCAGGAGAGAAACTCAGCAGGCTGATGTTATGGGTTTGGTTTCGTTTCAAAATATCTCAGGAGTTAGGATTTTTTTTATTGCTTAGATGGGTGGACGAGCTCACAGCCCACCTGGTGTTAAGTGGTTACTGGAGCCCATAGACATTTACAACGTAAATGCTCCATCCATCTTGAGATATAAGTTTTAGAACTTATATCTACTTAACTTAAGTTAAGTAAAGTTACTAAGATACCTATGGCTGCTCCTAGTTTTACAAATGTACGACAATACAATAATTTTATAAATTTCTATCTTTTTCGTAATGTTTTAATCCGATCTAAAGATTATGAGCATTTAATTACCTGTAAGAGTAATTTAAATTACTATCGCGAATGACGAATTTGTCTGTAAGAAGTGTGCTTATCTAAACAGATATGAACTATTTGTTACATTTGGTGTTGTTCTGTTTTTGCTATTAATATTTTCAAATTACAGTAGTAAACAACGCAGGCTTCTTCGTTTTAGTTTGTATATATACAAAGGCGTGTTTATTTATTTATTTAAAGCTGTACGTTTATTATTTAGAGCTGTTACTATATTATAGATACGGTTTAGAACTATTATTTATTCTTAAACTATTGTCGACATACTTTTGGTGTTATCGTATCGAACGATGCTTTTTTTCTTTCAAGAGTTATTATAAGTAAACAAATATCTATATTTTCACCCTATCCCGATTCTCGTACATTACGTAATGCACCTCTTAGGTTGAGTACGTAAATAAATTAACAAGACATGTACATGTGATACAAGCTGAATTTACGTTTTCAATGATGACGCGTGCCTAATAGATTTTAAATTGAAGAATGTTCTTTTAACATGGAGGAAATTATTGATGATAATAAAGTTATTGAAAACGATAACGATTTGGAGCCTGAATATAAATATAATTTCATTAACAGACCATGGGACGATCGCTCAATAAAAAGCAAAGTTTGTCTTGCAGCTTTATTAATTGCAATATTTACAGCTACTATGGCCTGTGTGATTAATAACTTCGTAATGCACTATCGAAGCTTCAATTCTGCTACGAACTTAAACAGTGAAATAAACTGCTTTAGAATCAAATTAAATGAGTATCCATTTGTCGCAAGAATACATTCGTTATCGTCGAAGAAATTAATATGCGTCGGAGCGGTGGTTAGCCAGACTTCTGTCTTAGCAAGTGGAGTTTGCGTACAAAACGGTCCGATTTTGGCCTACATGGGAAGCAATGCTAAGTAAGTAAGAACGGATGGACAAGAGTTCTTCGATTTCTAGTATTCAGTATTTTTAATAGTATCGACGTAGACTCCAAATCTGTTGTATTACATTTATCTATTAATTATTCAGGAAACCTTTTGGTATATACACTTTCTGTATCTAATCTGCTCCGGCTACGGTAAGCTTGTCTAGCTAAAAACCGGAAGAAGCGGTTATATATATCTCTATTCTCCATCATCCGTCTCTAGTAGGAATATCCATGCCTATTTTTCTACGTCGTGATTTCTAATCTTTTGGAAATGCACGGCAAAATCTTTGCAAAGCAATTCCATCCTTGCCCTTTGAATAGGACAGTGGGTTGTACCAATGCAATTTAGACTTCAGTCTTATGTATAAAGGTGTCAACAAAGTTCACGTTATGTTTGGGGCCTTCTGTGGTGTTTAGCGTCGTATGGGTTATGAATTCGTCTAAAAATCTCTGATTTGTGCGAATGAAAGCGGGGATACGTTCTTGTTATCAATACAACTTGCAAACTGCAATATATTATATTTTCATTATTTTATACCCGTACTAAAATATAATTATTTTCAGTTCTCGCTGCAAGAAAGGTTTTCTTCTGGAAATTATAGATTATGTCAAACATGATGGCATAGTATCCAAGAGGCTAGTGCTATTATCTAGCCAGGAAAATACGGCTGAATGCGCAGTACCTATTCGCATTGGATCGACTTTGGATTGGAAATCAAAGGTGCAGATTATTGGGAGGTCTTCAAACGTTGGTTGGACGTTAACCAGGCAGCTTGTCTCTCTAACTGATAAATATTTTAAGATACCGTACAAAAATGTGAACAAGCATAGGATGTTTTGTACAAAACATTTGGCTAGGTGTCCAGTAAAGGCCGGTGATCTTTTGATACAGAGGGGTTTCTTGTTTGGACTTGCGACGACCAGTGTTCAAATCAAAAGAAATACTAAAGCTTGTTTTGCCAATCTAACAGCGGTAAGGGGGGAGCTGGATGATCTCAATCTTGGGATAAATTTTGAGTCAGTTGCTATAGCGAGAACTAATCTTAGTAAAATATAATTAAATAGCAATAAAAGAAGATTATTTTAAGGGATTAATAAGTTTATTCAAGTTGAAAATTTAAAGCGATAGATACTTCAGTAATGTCTATGAAGATAAGTTCGTTTTCGACGACGTGAACGCGAAGAAACTCCTATCGATCCCAAATCCACTTCTTCTGGGCAAGTAAAGCCTTTCCAGTCTTTGGTCGAAATATAAATAACAAAAACAATAAGGAAAGTTAAAACAGTGTACAGCAACATACTGTGGCTCTGGTACACTTGCTTGATTCCGTCTGCACTAAATAATATTTTTATACTAGATTTTCCACGCATTGTAAATAATAGTTTGTTTCCGAAGTAAAGTATGGGTATAAAAATGTGCTTTCCTGAAGATTAATTGTAGGTACTATTGTTGATTCCAAAACTTTGACTATTAATTTTTGAGTTTTATTATACATATATCCGTAAATTTGAAGAAATATTGTAGATAATCTTTACTTGCACGTTTCAAATATAGACTTCATTTTACATAATAAGTAGAATAATAAGCAAGCGGCAAACTGAAAGAAAAAGTTGTTCGTTAAAATTTATGCATTTATGTAGTATTGCTAAATTGGTGTATCGTTGAATGATTAGAGACACGCTAACGTGCAAAAATTCCACGGTATGTTGTTGTTCGTGTTGGCCGATTCGTCGAGAAATTCAGTGATCAATTATATTCTTATATATTGTAATATATATAAATTCTCATTCAGGCGGGGAACGAATAAATTTCAAACAAATTACCGGCATAGATATCGATATAAAAATAGGCAAAGATAGATAGAAGTACCATTTTCTGCTCGGTTTGTCAAGTGTTTTCTTCTGTTTTTTTAGTTTAGTAGCTATAAGCGAGTCTTAGTGTTCTTAATAAACACCAACCGGGAAATGATTAGATTTTTTATGTGATTATGGTCGATTTGTGGTCGTGGTTCTAAGAGCGATTTAAAATGAGTTTTTGTCCTAGTCTTACCTTAAGGCTATGAATAGTATGTTATGATATTCTATTAAACGGTGAATAGATTTTGTGGGTTTATTTAAACTCGCAAAAATAATACTGCCACAGGCCATAGCTATTCAAAAGAGTTTATGGAAATGGACTAAACGGACGAAATGAACTAAAGTATCGAAATGAAATCGGACTAAAATAAATAAATGGTAAAAAATATTGTTAATGTTGAAATTGAGAAAGTATTATAGTGTATTTTTATGTTTTGCATTTTTTAATAACTGTTTTTTAAATTATTTTTTAATGTTTTAATAATTTTATATTTAATCATTAGTTTCTATTTATATCTACTATATTGCGCTTAATTAAATTTTGTCATGTTGCTAACAGTGCTTCAATAAAATATATAATGAGTTTTGTTCATTTTATGATTGGCATTTTCGTGAACACAATCGAATATTTTTTAAAGTAATATTGCGTTTTTCCAAAATATAAACAGCGACATAGGAAGATTCCCTTTATTTTGCGATTACGAGCGGTTCTCTGAAAAGATAAGTATTAATAATATGTTACACTCCAAGGGCTGTTTGTTGCACGTCCTCTTTTATTGCTTTGAAAGACAGGTGAACGTGCGGCTGATTTGTAGGAAATAGTATGGTAGAAATTTGTTTTTATCAACACTATGGAATAGAAAGAAAAAACTTCTAATTGTAAGTAAAATTGGTAAACTCTACATCGACCCTGATTGACGCTTGAATATTGTGGTGGTTAAAGATAAGACAAATCTTTTGGGCAACATTTTAATACAAAACAATTCAAAGATGTATCAAATGTTCACAGATTCGTACCGGGACCAAGGAAAAAAATCTCGAAATCATAATAAAACCCGAAACCTCCTTTTTTTTTTTTTTTTTTTTTTTTTTTTATTGCTTAGATGGGTGGACGAGCTCACAGCCCACCTGATGTTAAGTGGTTACTGGAGCCCATAGACATCCACAACGTAAATGCGCCACCCACCTTGAGATACAAGTTCTAAGGTCTCAAGTATAGTATATGTACAGTACCTAGCAATGAATATTGTACATCGACTTTTAGCAAAGATAATCTGCTAATCGGCAAGCGGCACTTGTGTTGTACGAAACACTAACAGCTCGGTATGTGTTAGGACCTCTATCTCTATTCTGTTCTGTTACGTCAAAGATGCTTCTCTTCTCCTTTCCTTTTCCTTCTCCACGCTCTTTCCATGATGTAGCCTAACTAGACATAGAAGGTAGTGTTGCACGATGGGATAGCTATAGCTCCGGTAATGTAATGTAATAATTTGAATAGACTAAAAAACTAGCAGCATTTCCATCATCACATTTAATTTATCATCACACAAGTTTTTTTAATTGCCTTTAGGTATAGATGGACAAATACGGGCCTGGATTATAATTCGGTTTGTTTTAAATGTCTTTGAAATAGGTGTTGAGTGAAGCCTAAGGACTTCACACCGTGAATGCTGCCGCCTTGACACACGAGGGGGATGTATTAAATTATTGAGAAGCCGCTATCGCACCCCTCAGAACGGTAGGATCGGTATTTTTTGGCAGAAAAACCAGTACGGGGGCGGGTTTTCATTATGCCCTACAAGCCGGACAGTGCTAGGGACATAGTTAAGCCAAACGCTAAGGACTCTTTTCAAACAGAAATTTTTAATGCGTTCGAAAACTAATGTGAAAAGCTGTTGATTCCAGAACAGATAAGTTGCAAAATGATCTCTTATTGTTTATTCGGGCATCTCTGGAAATTAATGCACTACAGAAAAACCTGAATTAGTGTAATGGAACCAAGAAACACTTATTACTTTTTACCTATGGCTTTGGTTATTTATCCGACGGAGAGGTGCCTTCGATCAATAACAATGAAATAGATGTTGTTGAAAGATGTGCGTATTTTAGTATTTATGTGCACAGACTTTTTGTTTTCAATTGGTCTGAAAGAAAGATTTTTAATATGGCGTTAGCACTAATTATTGCAAGGTTCCCGTAGAAATGAGCGATGTCAATGTGCGTCCCGAATTACAATAACCCATTAAGAGCTCGTCACACACATGATTGGACAGCACGAGCAAGGCCGTGATTTTCCAGACAGTTGCTAAAGCCTATCCACCAGAATAGAGGACACCAAAAACATGACGTTTACAATTAAAATGTAAATTTGTCTATGCCCTGCCAGTCGCTAGGCTCATGCGATGACCCGCGTCGTAATGCTTTTATCTACGATCTGCGTCGCAATTACTTCGTTGATTGACATCCCATTCGATAAGATTTCGCCATCATTTTTCATGTTTATAATTATTATCTCGTAAAAGCGGCTACAAAAGACACTTAAATATCTTTTGAAAATCAAATATTTGAAATTTTAATGAAACACTTACTTTGCTTAAAGCTTGTGATATGATTACGAAGAGAACGAAGATTGTTCAAAATTTGTAAACGTGATACGAGCTTCAAATTACGTAATTAATTTCCAGTAGATAATTTCGTATATCTGACATCTTAAATTGTTTACATTGAATATTAATAATACATGGACCACTATGAATATTTTGACTAATGTTTTTTTTTTTGATAATTATAAATGAAGATGTGTGTCTGGTTTGACGTAGTGTCTAGTGACATAATAAAATATGTATACTAGTCACTGAAGTATGAATACTATATAGGTCTATGATATTAGTGTACAATCTATGAACGCGACATAAAAAATTGACATATATTTATTGTCTATACTACACATATTTTCTACTAATTAAAATATTTTCATTAAGTTTCTAATTGTAAACTATATTTTGTAGTTCTAACTATTGAAGTACCTAAAAGTAATTTAAGACGTTACAATTTTTTTTTAATTGCCCTTGTATGCAGACGAACGTACGACCCACCTGATGGTGAGTGGTTACAGTCACCCAAGGACCTCAGCAATGCCAGGGGCAGAGCCAAGTCGCTGCCTAGCAAGACTGATACACGTACTTCACAATTCCGCTTTGTTTCAAGAAGGTTCTTAATTAAATCTATCTATCTAGTCGGACGAGCTCACAGCACACCTGATGTTATTGGATTACCAGAACCCCTTAGGCATCACAATCCGAATGCCGTCATCGACCTTGGGACACGAAATATAAGTTTTATTTGTATAAAGGCGGACCCACACTTTAAAATGGAATACATGACTTGCTCAACGCAGAAATAGGCTGGTTTATGGAAGCTACCCTTTCAGGATTTGAATACTACCCATAACTATTAATCGTACATTTACGTTGTGATATTTATGGGGTAAATATAATATAAGATGCCGGTGAACTTGTTTGCCGATCTTAGATGAGAAGAAGATTAAGAAGTTAGTTAAATAAATAAAAGACCTTTCAACCTTAATATTTTTCATTTCTTTCCGACATGTTTAATCTCTTTGTAAAAAAAGAGGGTAAGTCATAAATGATCGGTATGGTTAGTCTGGTTTCTGTCAATTTCTCAATGTCAATGATCTAGTACAAAATGAAAAATGTGTGCGCGCAAGTTGTAGCACCTGCTGCCTTGACTTACCGGATAAGATTATTTATACAGTAATACGCTCGAATTTAGGATTTAATAACTTTAATTTGCTATCTGTATATAATCAAAGACGTTAAATTATTTATTATATTTTAGTATATTTAGGTGGATGAGGAGAGCCGAAGACCGGGCTCAGTGGTGTGGATTGGGAGAGGCCTATGTCCAGCAGTGAACGACTGTGGGCGTGATGATGATGATAATGATAATGATGATGACGTATATTTGTTTAATAATGAATCTACCTATACCTCTATCTATAGCTCTATAATAGATTTGTGCATAATAATCTATATCGGTTTAGAATACAATTCGAAAATTGACTTTGAGAGTATGTGGCCTAAAATTGAAAACAATAAATAAGGAAATAGCAAAAAGGTTAGTCGACATCACAGGAGACCGAAGAGCTGGCTACCTTGGACAAAGAATTAGTCTAGCTATTCAAAGGGGGAACGCTGCCAGTACCTTCGGAACCTTGCCTAAAGGGACTCCTTTTAATAATTATATTTTAGTTATTAAATTATTATTATTATTATTTTTACGGTTTTTAGTTTTAGGTTCATTGTTAGAGTTGATTGCATAATTTATAAAGACTAATAAATAAAAACGTAAAGGTGGGAAAACCCATTAATCAAACAACACACTCTTTTTTTTCTAAGTGGGTGGATTAGCTCATATCCAACCTGGTGTTAGTGGTTACTGGAGCCTATACACATCTACAATGTAAATGCCGCCACCCACCTTGAGACATGAGTTCTAAGATCTCAGTATAGATACAAGGGCTGCCCCGCCTTTCAAACCGAAACGCATTACTGTTTCACGGCAGAAATAGGAGGGGTGGTGGTACCTACCCGTGCGGACTGACAAGAGGTCCTACCACCAGTAATTACGCAAATTATAATTTTGTGGGTCTGATTCTTATTGCACGATGTTGTTCTTTCACCGTGGAAGTAAATCGTGAACATTTGCTAAGTACGTATTTCATTAGAAAAATTGGTACCCGCCTGCGAATTCGAACACCGGTGCATCGCTATTCTAGATACGAATGCCCTGGACGTTATCCTTATCCTTTAGGCCACGACGACTTCAAAATTACTATTAAGTAAGTACTTCAATTATTTAATTTTTAATGATTTTATTAAGTTTTATTAACATTTAGGCACATTTAAAGTATTTGGTCTTCTTACAATAACTTACATAGTTACATTAAACACCGCAGCTTACCTGTTATGACCAATTTATTAACCTTTATGTGCTCGACGGCTGTCTGGAAAAGATCTCTTTTAACGATAAGACTGTCTATTGTGTTTATTTCTGAATCAATTTAAATTACTTTTATAACTTGTGCGTGTGCGTGTGCGTGTGCGTGTGTGTGCGTGTGCGTGTGCGTGCGCGTGTGCGTGTGCGTGCGCGTGTGTGTATGATGTGTGTGTGTGTGTGTGTGTGTGTGTGTGTGTGTGTGTAACAAATAACTTAAATTTATATTTTACCACGGAATAGATTTATCTATTCCGTGTATTTTACTGTGCTTATCTACATACTTTACAAATAAAATTAAGAGGTATAATAACTCTTTCTTGATATCCGAAATACACTTCTATATTTAATATGAAATGTATGTACATTTTTATATAATAATATATTCGAGTGAAGAAAGAAGATGAAACAGTATATTTTAAAAAGACAAATTGAATATTCTACATTCACATGAGAAATGTGTACACGAAAAAGAAAGACATTCAATTCAAATTTTGATGTATGCTGTTCAGACGCAAAATAATTTAAGAAAATACCATTTTCATTTCAATCATAAAATTTTCATTTATCACACGAGATAACAAACACAGCTAATCATCATAAGCATCTCATTCGCTGCAAACTGAATTGGAGATAAATTCCCTCGGAAATTATTATATTAATTCAATGAATTCATCACATTTTCTTCAGGTTAACTTTTAGGTACTATAAGTTTTACTATCACTAAGTATTAGTTAAGTTTAATTATAGTATGTATATATATTTTACATTTAGTTACTTCGTTTTTCTTGTGCCGCGAGTCTGAATCACTATATCATGACCTCACTTTTTTTATTTATTGCTTAAATGGATGGACGAGCTCACAGCCCACCTGGTGTTAAGTGGTTACTGGAGCCCATAGACATCTACAACGTAAATACGCCACCCACCTCGAGATATAAGTTCTAAGGTCTCAGTATAGTTACAACGGCCTACCCACCCTTCGAACCGCAACGCATTACTGCTTCACGGCGGAAACAGGCTTGGTGGTGGTACCTACCCGTGCGGACTCCCAAGAGGTCCTACCACCAGTGATTACGCAAATTATAATTTTGCGGGTTTGATTTTTATTACACGATGTTATTCCTTCACCGTGGAAGTCAATAGTGAACATTTGGTGAGTACGTATTTCATTAGAAAAATTGGTACCCGCCTGCGGGGTTCGAACACCGGTGCATCGCTAGATACGAATGCACCGGACGTCTTATCTTTTAGGCCACGACCACTTCGTTATGTGATCATGTTGTGGTGATGTCATGATGTGGATGTGTGGTGGCATGTGGAAGAGAGTTTTTCGATTTAAATTATATACTAGCATATCGAGCGACAAATAAAGTTTTCTATAACAAATAAACATGTATAGATTTTGATGTATTTTCGATAGATGTTAATAAGAAAGCAAGAATAATGTACAAAATTAGTGTCGAATTAAACAACCACAAAATTTGAAGTGAATTTAGATTCTTTTATATATACCTATAAATGTGTACATCGTTATGTAAAATTCTAATTTGGAGGTAAAATAAATTAAGAGGATTATTATAATCCAGAGAAAGGTCTAATGCAAATAGCAGCTGATTCGCGACGAACGTTAACTTTTGTGCTTGTTATTCATTAGTATTAAAGTAATGAAAAATTGCTCGTACCAGACTTTACATCTCATTTGGACGTTTTAATCAAAACGAAACATGGAGTATAAATTACTTTAATTTATTTTGTTACCAAAATGCTTAAGCACGCCATTAGATATTGTTTAATTAAGAAAGCTGAATATTTCACTAGAGCCTTTACAATATGTGTAAAGTTTATTTAAGTATTCGATCGCCACGTTGGGGTTAATTTATGATTTTATACAAGCACCTACACGTAAGTGATCTCTTTGTAAGAAGTTATCGAAATATCTAAGCATATATAGATACTAGCGACCCGCCCTCGCTTTGCTTCGGAAACATTAAATTTTATTATTGATAGGCGAAGCCCGCCATGTTGCGCGCGGTACGACAATAATTGCGGGTGACGCCGCGGGGCGAAACTAGTCTTAAAAAGGTAGCCTAAGTTACTCTTTATATCATCAGCTACCTATTAGCGAAAGTCTCATCAAAATCGGTCCAGCCGTTCCAGAGATTAGCCGGAACAAACAGACAGACAGACAGACAGACAGACAAAAATTGTAATAAATGTTATTTTGGTGTATGTACCGTGTATGTAGCAAAAAGCGGTTATTTCAATACTACAAACAGACACTCTCATTTTATTTATATGTATAGATTATGAACGAACGCCGTCCACCTTGTGACATGAGGTCGAACTGTCTACAGGATTACGGTTGTCCCACTCTTAAAATTCGGACATGTTACTGCTTCTCGACTGAAATAAGCAAAACTATGGTACTCAACTGTATGGGATAATTATTTTTCCCTACCTATGCTGATATAGCCTTGAGAGCCTTGAGAGGCTATTTCAGCTTCGCCCTAACGTGTGGGTGAGCTCACGGGGTTTAAACCGGGAGTGTTGGTAACACTGGCCCCAGTAAGAGCAGTGCTTGGCAGAATCAACCACCGGATTGGAAACGCGACCCACTGAGAAGATCCGGCGAGAAACTCAGGGGGCTGTGTCTATGGGAGGGCTCATAATACGCTTTACAACCAACCTGACTACTATGCCACGGGTTTCGAAATCGACTCCCATTCGTTGGTTTAAGCTTCGTTAAAGGGTTTTTGGTGGTCAGGTTCAATATGTACATTTTTTTTTATTGATCTTGTAGGCAGACGAGCATACGGTCCACCTGATGGTGATTGGTTACCGTCGCCCATGGACTTCAGCAATGCCAGGGGCAGAGCCAAGCCGCTGCCTACCGCTTAATACTCTCCACAAGCCTCGTTTGAAGAAGGACATGTCATAGCGCTCGGGAAACACCGGTTCTTGTTTCGTATGAGTTTTTCCAAGAATCATAACGCCGGCGTCATTCCGAATGCCCGTTGAATGTATAAATATAATTTAATTGTAAAATTTTACGTGTGATCTTATTATTTTATTTCTGATAGTTCAATTTCGGCTACGATCTCGTAACGTCCTGTTCAAAAGTAGAAAAGGAAATTTCCATACACTTTAATGGCGATAGCTGTAGGATAATCATGACATAAAGAAAGATCAATGCTAACGACATTTTTATATTGATGAGAGTCAGGTCTCAATAAAAATATTAATTGCTTTTGTTTTTTGACTCGTAAACCGGATTATTATGAATATTTAATGTGTGTCTTCATTCGTTTTCTAGACAAATACATGTATATGGATTTGCTTGTTTTTAAGAAGCTTTTATTATTATTATTTTTATTTATTTATTGTTTAGGTGGGTGGATAAGCTTACGTCCTACCTGATGTTAAGTGGTTACCAGAGCTCATAGACATCTATAATCACCACCAAAAATGCCACCACCTACCTTGGGATATGAGTTCTAAGGTCTCAGTTTTTACAACAGCTGCCCCACCCTTCAAATCAAAACCATTCCTGTTTCAAGGCAGAAATAGGTAGGTTGGTGGTACCTACCCATGCGGATTCACAAGACATCCGTCCAGCACCAGTAAAAAATAATGAACAGTATTAACTTGGTATGTATGTTTGTTTGTTTATAATGGAATCTTTGAACGTGATTTTCACCGATTTCATAACGTCTGATTAATTTAAAAAATTCCACACACATTAAGAACCGATGACAATACAGCAATTTTATAAATTCGCTCTTACCTTACCAGTTTCAATAGGATAAAAAAAGATTAAATAGATCAGTTTAGTATTTAAGGCTCTTTTCTTAATTTTTTAAACTACATACACACATATTTTATCAAGTCTTACTATTTATTAATTATAATGTTTTATGTTTTATTTATCTCGGCCAAATTATTTTTGCGCAAAAATTAAAAAGACAAGCCGTACACATCAGGAGGTCTTATTTCAACATGGATGCTGTCATCCACTGTGAGACGTGCGGTCTTATCGCTAAAGCGATTTTTCCAGGCAACCGTTTTCCCTAGAGAGATCCTTATAAAGATACATTAGGTAAAAACATACAGATTTATATGTATACTTAGAAAAATAGGTACTTGCCTGCGGGCTTTGAACAGCGGCATTGTCAGATCGCTCCATACGAACACACTGAGTGTCCTTTAGACTAAAATGACTCCAAGGATTTATGCCAATTTTGTCACAATTAGTTCAGGAATGACTGCCTCTGTGATCTAAACTTTCTTGACTAGTCCATACACTGCGCTATTTCCACGAGAACTCTTCGGTGTCTTGAAACGTAATATCAATTGATCATCATCACTTGATGATACTAAAAATTTTAGACTTGAACTATTTTAATTCTAGTACTATTATTACTGGGGCCGTTTAAGGCTTACATTACTATTCTAACAGCTAATTTGTTTGTTTATTTCTGGGATCTGAACCGACGTCTGGCTTAACGTCTCCTCCAATCCTATGCTCATTTTTCTTTTATTTTCCAATTTCATCTAATCCCTATCTTCCCTGTTAATCCACGTCATGTATGTTTCGACCGACCAATATGTCGTTTTCAAAGTGAGATTCGGTAATTGAAATTGATTTCTTAATGTTTAAATATTCAACAAGCTAGCTAGCATCTCTCTCTCTCAACAACTAAAAAAATCTACTAAATTAAGTTATTTAACGTTTGATTTTAAATTGCATATTTAAGCATCACTAAGATAAAACTTAACATGTGCGAGCGAAACCTTGAAGGGTCATTGTCAACGTTTTTGATCGATATTTTGCCTAGTACATACTATTTATGTTACGTTTTTACGTCTATTACGTAGTGTTCGTGTGAATCTATTTGGGTTTTATCTTCAGTCGTCCTTCCAACATTACCTCTATCACGAATTTTTAGGCTATTTTCTTTCGCGTTTTTATTGTCATGGTATTGGTAGTAGTTAGTGCAAATCGACGCCTCCAATGAACACTAAGCTAACTCCAAATTCGTAGATTTGCAGGAGGAGCGTTTAAATGAAAAAAGTTGATAAAATCTTTATTATTGCAGATATATTTATGGTTTTTTTGTGTAACTAGCTGATTTACTCTTGCTCCGAACCCCATCAATAATGATTAATTATAATACTTTTAACATAGTGAAACGATTTGCGTGAAAAACGAAAATTTCAAAAATTTTAGTTAGAGTAGTGTTCATTGGAGGCATCGAAATGTCGACATATAAATCACTTGAGTCTTCTGTAACCACGAAAACTGTAAAGTATTCGAAATCTCAGAAATAACACAATGACAATAAACGATGCGAGATTAAATGGTGAAAGTAATTTGATTTGATCATAAGAGTCCAAGAGTAGCTATTCACAAAGGTATGAATAAATAGAAACTAACCACCATCTAATTTTCAATTTAATAATACATATATATTTTTTTCATTATTATGAAATTCATTTCATTATTATTTAATATTTCATTATTATCCGATGAAAGGAGATTGCATGCAGTAGAGATGCGAATGTTCCGATGGATGTGTGGAGTAACGAGAATGGATAGAATACGGAATGAATATGTTAGAGGAAGTCTGAAAGTGGCACCTGTGACAGAGAAGCTGAGAAGTGCGCGTTTGGGATGGTAGGTACATGTGATGAGACGAGATGAAAATGAGGTTGATAAGAAAATGTTAACTATGAATGTGGAAGGATATAGAGGAAGAGGTAGACCTAAGAAGAAATGGATGGATTGCGTGAAAGACGATATGGGTAAGAGGGGAGTGAGCGAAGAAATTATATATGATAGAAGAGTATGGAAAGAGAAAACATGTTGCGCCGACCCCAGGTAACTGGGAGAAGGGGCGGATAATGATGATTTTTTCATTTTTATTTAATTTATTTATTCATGTTTCTTTACTCACAGAAAGAACTAATGGTATCTCGAGGTCTGACAGTATGTATGAGTTTTCATCTGGATAAGAGGATCCCTGGTGTCCGATAGAAATGTCGGAAAAATAATTTGAAATATATAAACGCGAGATTAAAAACCGTACAAAATGTTTTAACTATGAAATGTGTTTATTTGTTGAAACGGCTCGCTAGCCACAATTCGTGCCTTACCGATACTATGAGAGAACTATTCCCAACGGTGCCAACAACGAACGTACAAACTTTCCACTGATCTCTGAACGCAGGCAATATAACACTAACAAACAAATAAATCAGGAGGCCTATACGAGTATAATATATATATATTAGTTTTTTTAATGCATTGTAATTTGAATACCAAAAGTCTTTGATTTCAATATACCTACATTTTAAATTCATACATGATAATTTTAAATTTGAGAGATGTCGCGACATCGTGAGACGCATCAAGTCTGCCCCTTCCAACACTACATGACGATCACGACCACTCTGTCAAGAGTGACACGACTGAGAAGAAGAATTTTAAATTTAACATATTAGTAATTTAAATTTAAATTGTATTAATCTTAATTGTTCATATACTCGTAGAACTATAGTTATTGTTACGCCGGTATCAGTAAAAACGGATATAAAAAAACTAGAATATTCTCGAATGTTTCACCTATAACGAGAGTGTTCCAATGTTCTAGTTTTATCGAGAATATTCTGGGAAGACTTAGCCGAAAGAACTTTAAAAAAGTGATACAGGGGGCAAAAGCGACTCAAGAAAGCAAAAAGTGAATTGCGATAGTGAAGTCTACCTTAATTGTCATATACATTAAATAAATTTTTTAAATGGGTAGTTTGGTCTTTAATAGTTTTTATTCACGTTTTTACATCTGCAAAAATATCGCAAAATGTATCTATTTACGGCTAAAAGTCTTTGAATAAAATGTCTGAGACATAAGGACTCGACGAAATCATGAGGTTTTCACCATCTTTTCCATTAGGCAAAGGAACCCTAAAAGAAAAACATATAAAGTTCAATAAAGCTGTATTTAATCCAATAAAACCCGTACAATTAAGTTTAGCTTTACGAATGCTGTCAATTTCAAAGAGCGAACGCTCTACAACAGGTAATAAAGTTGAATACCAGTATTTATAATTTGGCTGAACTAAGCTTTCTCTTTCGTTCTAATAGAAGCTTATGTTTGTAAGAGCGAGATAAAACAAAATCATTCTTGTAACGTTTTATGAATGCAATTCGAATTACTGAAGCCTTTCGTTCGTGTTACTTTAATCACACATTTCAGCAGAAAGCGCTTCGTAGGAGCTTTGTCCGTGAAAGACATTATCATAGAAATGGTCTCGTTCTATCCACGTCTAATACTCTGGGGATCTACAGTCGATTAGTTCGTATCTGCACGAGTTTTACTATGACAGTTTCCGCATTACCCTTGAACCATAAGCACTCTATAAATCCTATTTAGAAAGTAAAAAGAAGTAGAAGATTTAAACTTTCTCACTCTGAATCTTAGATCAGTTTTCTTTAAAACTATAAATATTGACGCTTAGAACGGTAGGCAGCGGCTTGGCTCTGCCCCTGGTATTGCTGAAGTCCATGGGCGACGGTAACCACTCACCATCAGGTGGGCCGTATGCTCGTCTGCCTACAAGGGCAATAAAAAAAAAAGAATTTTAGGCAGAGTGCTTATATAATAATAATAATTATTATTATATTACTAACCGTACTCGCCCGGTTCGCTGGGCATTTAAAACTAACGTTATTATTTATTGATCCATTAAGTATACCTATGTATTTTCTACATGGATACCTACTTTCAAGTCAATCGGATGCATGGTTCAGTAGTTATAACGGAACATCCATAACATCAAAACCACTGTATATTTATATATTAGTATAGATTAAATACATTATCAAATTAATCTATTATAAATAAATTTTAACCAATAAAATAAAATAACAGTGTCGTCTCAAACGTATACTGTTAGAGTGCAGTGCTACTTGATTAGATATGGCCTATCGTTGTCCTACCCTGTAAACATTTTATCACGTAGAAGCTGCCTGCAGTACCACCTACTGGGTTTAATTATAAATATAAAGTGTCTAAGAATGCACTCAAACACATACAAAAAAATCAAAATCGGCCCAGCCGTTTTTATGACAAAAAACACACACAGAAGATACACGCATTTATATTTGCCGATATTGTTACAGTTTCAACGTAAAAGTTATTACCAACCGTTGCTTGGTAAGTGCTTATCAAATTGTAGGCCGTTCATAGTTATTTAATCTATATATTAATAGGTGAAGCAAAAACTTTGTATCCCTTTTTACGAAAATTGCGTGGACGGAGGAGTATGAAATTTTCCTCACTTATAGAGAATATAGAGAAGAAGTGCACAATGCCAATATTTTTTTAAAATAATGCATAAAAGATACATTAAATCAATAAAGAAAACATTACACACACTACATACCGTGTATTTGACGCACACACGCATGCATACTATTTATTGTCAAACTTTTGTTCTTGACGTCTGTTGTCAAATTGAGAATAGAATATGGTTTGTCTTTGTTAATATTTTTTATAGTGTAGTCTTGCCGAAATTTGTGATTATAGAAGTATAAAATACAATCATAATAGTGTACAAACTTACAATTCCAATTAATTATAGTCGAATTTCGACTACTGCGGGACCTCTAGTAGTTATTCTAATGTGCTTCTAAATCATATTTGCACAATGTTATAATCAAACTCGTAAAAGTTTCCAACAATACCAATGCAGTTCCAGAATATTTTTTAAATAATAATCTTTCACAAATATGAACATAATTGAAGCCTACTAGTAAAGTGCCTGAATGGATTTTCAGTTTATTATTTACCACAATTAATTTAAGAACAAGAAAAACGAAATCGGTGGTAAAAATTGCAATTGAAAAAAATATAAGCCTTTAAAAATAATTGCTACACCATGTATCAAAGCTGGCTGAAAAAAGAAAGAGTAATTATTAGAGGAACGTCCACTTGATTGGAAACAAATGACGATGATGTTTTTGACGGGAGTCATTCAAAATGTGACATGAATGGTAGTGGCGCATGCGCGTCAACTCCGCTTTCAGAGAGATATAAGCACAGCGCCCGATCCCTTCACCACACACAACTTAGGCGCACCCAAACGATCTAACAACAGAACTCACCGATAAAACACATAAAATACTCATCACTATCGGAATTACGTATTCTGTTTTAAAGATTGCAGTGAGTTGAAAACGATTTCTTGCGAGTGTTTCAATAATAAAAAGGCGACTCCGCGAACTTTTGACTACTTCCAAAGTTTCAGCAACGCATTAAAAACTCCGCTACACTTGAACGTGAGTAGTATAATTATGTATTTTTTATTTTGTTTTAAATTTGAATTTTGTTTGAAATTTTATGATCTTGGTGATAAATAGTATACTTACAATAAGTGCCCTACCGAATTCAAAAATTAAGGACAAAGTTCTCAATTCAAGGTATACGTTTTGTTAAATATGGGCATTTCTCGCAAATGAAATATCTTATTTATTTATTATTAAATGAACTTCGATTAAAATCAAAGGAAATTATAACTTTAACGGCTCCAAGTTGGAATTATCTCCTGTGCTACCGTTTTTTGAAATGCATACGAAATCAGTACTATATGCCATACAGATCTCCAGTACTAAATAACTTTCACAAAGATATCTACATATATAATATGGGATATAACATGGACCCCGTTTTATTGTGGTCAGGTTGGCTGAAAAATCGGCCGAAAACTTGAATAACGATAAAATAAAGCTTTCAGTAGCGATTAGCAGACCAATAGACCAACCATATCGATTAATTTTCCTAAAATCCAAACGGTTTTCGATTTTTTCCAAGTCAGCCACGTCCAAGTTGTCGCGGCCTAAAGAATAAGACGCCTGATGTATTCGTATCAAGTGATGGGACTATGCCAGTGTTCAATTCCGGAGGGTAGGGATCAATTTTTCTAGAGAAACACATACTTAACAGGCGTTTATAAATATCGTGCAAAATTTTTACGTTTTTCTTAATCCATCGTGGTGAGGCTAATTGTAAATCCGCATGGATAGGTACCGCCGTTCTGCGATTTATATCGGAAAACAGTCATGTCGTCATTTATTTAACATCAGGTAAATCGTGAGTTCGTTCATTATATCAGCAATAAAAAAGTTGGTATGGGAGAGAGAGTCACCACTCCGAGAATATCGAAATCTACCTTGTCACTGGTCTGTATTATATTAATCTTATAATATTAACTCTTCAAATGGCATAGAATACATCGTGGTAGTTTTAGGCAAGATACAGTGCTATAATACGCCCTCCCACTACTAAAGATTTAATTAATATATAACCAATTACCAAAATATATACTTTAAATAGCACTTATAAAAATTCAGATTTTTCAATATCCTTTCAATTAAATTTCAACGAATTCACTTCGATTATAGAATCTTATATTGTTGTATTATTGATTACTTCGTAGTTATTATAAATATTTATTCTAATTATAATAGCATATCTCTATCCATTATCTTCATTGTTAGGAGCACAGAAATTCTCATTCAGTCACAGGAAGAATAGCGTTGCCGTGTCGTAATCAGGCCCGGATTTTCCTACGAAAGGCTTTTTAAACAATAAATTCGGCTTTACATAAATTATTTCCAATAATAACTTCGAAATGTAATAACAAAAAAAAATTTACGCGTACTTCGTATATAAATTACTTTCGGATGAATGTCACGAAATATTTTACAAAATTTTAAAATAGCTTTCCTTGTTACGTTCGTAACAAAAATATTTGGGGAAGGGTTGTGGCCTGAATAGTTAGTTGTGTCGGTCTTTTTCGATAATTATTCTTGGATATGGTTTTTCAAAGTTTTTTAATATTTGTTGTTATTAATTTTGGATAAGAATAATTTTTCCGATCACACGTTATTCGAAGTAGCCGATCTTGCTGCCAAGTTACCCTGTGTTTTTCAGTGTGAATGTTGCACCCAAAAGTCTGTTGTACAAGAGCATTGAATTATTTAGCTTAGTTTGGATCTTGTGCTCTCGGTCCGCTTGTTATTTATATCACTGTAACGATTTCCAAAATTAACGTGAATACCACTGTCAACATTAGAAATATAGTTACATATTTTCAAAGATTTTGGATGCCTAACACCGGCAAATGTAGGTAACTAGTGTTGTAATGAACTTCAGCTTAAACATCGATTTAGAATCAGATTATGAAGGATCGACTGAACGTAATCCTTATAATGAGTCCATTTTTAAAACTCTTCCGGCCATACAGTTTTTACGAGTATTATAAAAATCGAAAACATAAGGTTAATACAGTTTAAATTACATGTCACTTCACTAATAAAAAAGTAATGAATTGCCTGTTTGCAAGTCAAACTGATTTTTTTAACACCACAATAATATTTTATTCATTTGTCAAATGTAATTAAGTAACTCAACAGAAACTTCAAAAGGAAAGAAAAACTTAAATGAGTTTGTTTACGTGAAGGGTTTGCAGCGTGATCAAAATGAGTCTGATCTCTGAAACTATAGTTCAGTAACTAAATTAATACTCTAGTATTAAATACGTAATTAGGCACTGTGGTGCATAAATACAGGATACAGGAAAGGGATCAAAGGATTCGTTATAAAATCAGGAGATCAGATAATCCATTTAAGAACCTTATCCGATTACAAATTAAAATATTTGCATTTCGTACTGGAATGTACTGAACGTACATTACATAGGTTTATCTACGTTTTGAAATTATTTCATTATGTTTGCCAGTATTCCAAAATTCATGTACCAAATTCAAAATTACATCCGGACCTCTTTGTTGGATTTACTTCTTTATAGAGATGATATTATGCAAACGTTTTATTATTAATTTAAAATCATTTTAATTGAATACGAATAGTTTTAACCTAGAAAAAATAAAAATATCATGACATAACAATGATCTTTAATTACTTATGGTGATAGATTTAAGACGGAAAATACGTTGAAATAAATAGTCATAAGAATGATATTAACAATGTAAATGTTTTATAGTAACGAAATTGAAGAAGTTGGTCAAACTTCAGAAATGTAGTGCGTCGAAACAATCGTTCGCGAAGTGGGACTTCTTCAAACAATAGCTGGACTACAGCCAGATTTGAATAATTACTGCGCGTATCCTTGTCCTCCCCTATTTGTTATCAGTTAGTATTCAAAGGCTGTAAAGTTGGTTATCTATATTACAATCTAATAGACAAAACAGAACTATAATGGAGATGTAATCCTCAACAAGAGATTGTCTGGCCAACCAGTTTTAATTAAGAAAAGGTGTTTTTGTTTACGGAGTCTTTGTATCGCGCTGACCGAAAAGCCGCTGCGTTTAGGGCTTCGTAACAAGTTATGTAATACGAAAATGAAAAATTCTCATTAATTTATTTCAAACTAAATATACTTTTTTTGCTTGATGAATGTCAGTTAGAATCAAAAACAGTATTGAGAAAAACGCATGGCAACTGAACGGGTTGATTTTAATATTCATATACATCTTTTTACTAGCTTTTATGGATCTTGAAATGTTTGTGTTTTATTAAGGTCAATTTTAGCTAGTAATAAACGTTAGTTTGACAATATTCTAACGCAAAAAAAACAATTTGAAATTATTTAAATGAGTCGTAAAATCAGTTGTAATTATGTTCCTAGTAAATTACTATTGAATAGTTTAACATTACTGCTACATTGCAGGTATTTATAGATTTCAATAATCTACATTATCTGTTATCTACAAATCTTTATATTCTTCAGATAATGCATATAAAAACTTTGGAATTTTCAAGGAGCCTCAAAGACTTTTCTTAGAATACTAACTTTTCACGATCAGTAATGATAAAATTCAATAATTAAATTTTCAAAACATCGAAACGTAAACATTAATCAATCTCTGGATTATTATCGAATATTAAAATCACGATTCATGTATATTTTATTAATATTTCAGTTATCGAGCGGATGTTTGTTCGTTACAACAAAACTTTTCAACTTTCACGACGCCCATTAGATTTGTATTACCGAGTGAAACCTGGTTAACCTAACCACAGTTTCGAGTTTTAGAAGCACCCACTTTTTAAATACTTTTCAGGAACTGTGTCAATTTCGTTATTTCGGTTCGAGGTTCGTATGTATAATGACAAGTTTTTCATTTAGCAAATTTGAAAGTGAATTAATTGATCCATTGAAAAGTCAGTCGCTACGAGGCCATTTCAGTGTACTGAATGATTATTAATTTTAAAATTGTACAAAACTGAAAATAATAAGGTATTTTCATTTGCCTGATAAGAAATAAACTTTCATTTGCGGTTCCAGTCGACTGTAGTGTTTGTTGTAAGCAGACGTAATGAATTACTACTGTCGCAAATTCAGGTTTCTGATTTACTTTAGAAGACTCGATGCGTGAAGTCAAAGAAATTTAATATTATTATATTAATTTTCATTCATTTCTTCGTTCGTTTTAAGCTTCTCGATGTCAAAATACAATCTGAAGATTAAGATAGATCTTATATATATAAAACTCTCGTGTCACGATGTTAGTTACCATACTGCTTTGAAACGGTTTGACCGATTTTTATTAAATTTTATATGCATGTTCAGTAGATCTGAGAATCGGCACTATCTATTTTTCATACCCCTAAGTGATAAGTGTTGTCCACCCCTAACATTTATTTTTTATTTTTGGACTTTTTT
The DNA here is from genome assembly GCF_030267445.1 of Bombyx mandarina. NCBI lineage: Eukaryota > Metazoa > Arthropoda > Insecta > Lepidoptera > Bombycidae > Bombyx > Bombyx mandarina. The sequence continues at coordinate 9,692,309 of NC_143221.1, forward strand.
TTTGTTATGTGGCGGGTAGCCATCATACAACGGAAGATAATCGACAGATGCCTGAATCTCGCTTACGACATTTTCAAGATAAAGCGTTTATATACAAGTCCCGAACAACAACATTCGGACCGTCGGTCTACCGAGCAATATCACCCGCTCGGTGGAAGATCTTCCCTTTGTCGTTAAGCTTCCCCAAACTGGTGACCCCGACGTGATTTGAACACGCAACCTTCTGATCTGGAGTCAGCTTAAGTTAGTTAAGGAGTTAGTTAAGCTTCCTCAAAGTTATAATGAGGCATTATGTGGTTGAATGAAGTTTTGTTATTTTTATATTCCCTCATCGTTGACAGCGCTACATGCCTCTTTCACTCATTTACCACATCCTTACACACTTACAATAAGTTAGTTTTTTTTTTTCTACACTAGATATTCCCTATAAATCTTATATAGCTGAGATATCACCTAGTATTTCCTATAACATTTTCAACGTAGCCGTGGTCCGTTAGTTAGTATCTGGCGTTTCTCATGCGTTTCTCATTTGAAAATAAACAGGGGCCGACCGTTTTTTCTACATTGTTTTATTTTTCTTGTAGTCAATCCCAGTCTGTCAAAATGCAGAATCAATCGATAGACGTCGCATCGTAAAAGTGATTTCCAACCTTAAAACATGAGACCAAAGTTTTAATTGTTTGTAAAAAGCTTGTCCAATCCATCTAACCGAAATGCGTTCGCGAGAGGACGATTATATATCTACCAGTGAGGGGCATACAATATGCCTGGTCACCAGCAAGAATAGTGTAAAAGGATTACTGGAACCCAGATACACGTCATGTTTCAACATTCAATATCGTTTTCCGACATGAGAAATTAGATCTGAGATACACTGGAATTGTTGTTATCCTAAATTTTGTTGCAACTTCGATTCTTTCACAACATTACCTAATTAATAGGGAGTTGTTAACAATCCTGGCTTACAAAATTTAATACACAAAATTAAACAGAGGCTGTAATTATAAATAAAATATTACCACAAGTTAAGCGATGAATATTCACAGTTAATGTTAATGGCGTTTTAAAAGAGTTTTAATAGCAATAGCAAGTGTTGTTCTTGAACATTTGCCGCAAATTGAGAAGAATATGTAACAAAATTTTAACTAAATTAAGGATAAATCGTTATTGAGAGTCGATCTTAAATTCGATTCTCGAAAAAGTATATTTCTGAATGTGGTTCTGATTTTCATACACTGGTGTAAATAAAATAGCAACGTAAATGAAATTCGCTCGTAAAGAGAGCGCGATGCATAAACGCAGCTGTTGCGTCTCGATATAACGTACATAAATCTGTCATCACTGCCTCTTATATTACTGTTCATTCATGACACATATTAAATAGAATTTGACATTTCATACAGGAACTATTATAGTTACTAGTGGTCCCGCAGTAGTCGAAATTCGATTATAATTAATTGATGTAAATTTGTACACTATTATGATTCTATTTTCAAATACTTATTATACTTCTATAATCACAAATTTCGCCAAGACCACACTATAGAAACATATTAATAAAGACAAACAATATTTAATCTATTCTCAATTTGACCACAGACGTCAAGAACAAAAGTCTGACAATCAATAAATAGTATACATGCGTATGTGCGTCAAATATATGGTAGTGTGTGTAATGTTTTTTTTTATTTATTGAATGTATTTTTTAGACTTAATTTAGACTTAATTCTGCACTCCTTCTTTATATTCTCTATAAGTGTGGGAAATTTCATACTCCTCCGTCCGCGCAATTTTCGTAACAAGGGATACAAAGTTTTTCCTTCACGTATTAATATATAGATTATTCATACATCAAAAATAATGACAATAAAAAGAAACTTAATAAATGATTGCATGTATTAATGAATATTGCTTGAATTGTAGTAGGTTGCACATATTAATTACGATATAACTTAGAATAAACGTCATGCAAGAAGACAAATTCTTAGTGTGAAATCATAAGAAAATTAAAATTATTGTCAAAAGTTTAATGTGTAACAAATAGTGATACAAGAGGAAAGTAAATAATAACTGTTTAAATATATAATAATCATACGAACTTTATTTTGATTTTGATAATCTAACATTGTATTTTCCTTGAATAATTCTGGTGAATGATCGAGAAAACTTAATTTCCTTGAGGTGGCGAACACATTAATTTTACGGAATACTTTGTTCCTCCGTGAATTTATTATGTTAATTAAAGCCAATTTTTTTTTACTGTCAACGAATTTTAAAAATAGAAAGATAATATTACTTTCATCACTCGTCAGTTTGCGTTTTTATCGGGAGTGTTTGCCCGCAGGGACGTCTTGGATGAGTAAAATTACCTGAACGAAGTTAAGTACCGGTTCGCAATTATCTCAAATGCAATCTGTCTCATACACGAAAACGGGAAGAAATTAATTGAAATTGGAAACTCTGAGTTACAGGTGTTGAGAGAGCTCGCACAGTTGGCGAATTGTAAAACAAAAGCCAAACTAAATCTAATGAAAAACTTTCTTAATTTCCTCTTCAAGGAGTTAGTTCAAGAGTAATAGAAGTTATTTCATGTTATCTATAATAAGCTTTAAAATCTCCTTTACAAATTAAAATGAGGATTTGTATTATGACAAATATAGGTAGTAGCACAATGGACGTTTTTAATAACAAATTAATTTCATTGAATGAATCGGTACCCTTCCGTTTATTTACGGCTTTTTCACACGCCTTTTTTGTTTCTCGGTGTTCGTTTCTATTGTCTAAAATAAAGCAGGATCTAATTATCTATTTTATGAGACAATTTTTTGTCTTGTCTTGTATTTTAACCATCTTAAGCTGTATTTTATTCATGTTTTATAATGTTGTTTATTTTCTTGTGATCATCAAATGATTGTTTTATATTAGGTTGTTTTATACCAAACGTGGAATAAAACTGAATAAATGTAAGATCAATGTGAATGCCAATAGTTTAAAGCCACGTCTGTTTTGATTTATAGCTGTTTACTCAATAACAATGAATCACTTCTCTCGATCCATTCTAGTTTTCGAATGGCATTCCCTAATCGAATTTTCATTCATAAAATCCTAAACTAAACATATATGATGAGTATGAAACGCTCATCATTCTTAGTTTTATATAGCTCACGACCCACCCGGTTTTAACCGGTTACCGGAGCCTATAGACATCTACAACGTAAATGTCGCCAGCCACCTCAAGACCAAGTCCTAGGACTGGTTGGACTTAGGTTGAGAAAGTTTTTACAGTACAACGGTTGCACACCCTTAAAACCGAAACGCATTACTACTTCACGGCAAAAATAGGCAGTGTTGGTACCTACGCGTGCGGACTCACAAGACGTCCTGCCACCAGTAATTACGCAAATTATATAATAATTTTGCGAGTTTGATTTTTATTACACCAGATTATTATTTCACTGCGGAACTCAATCGTGAACATTTGTTAAGTACGTATATCATAAAAAAATGGTACTTTCATGCGATATTCGAACACCGATGTATCGCTTGATACGACTGCACCGAGCGTTTTATCCGTTAGGCCACAACTTCAAAATAAACTTGATCGTAAAACTTTAATTAAATAAATCACAACATTGCCATGTTGTAGCGATGTTACTTAGAAAACATATGCTTGATTAATGACGACACACAACACCTGTAACTACAGTAAGATGCGTCTTATGTTGAAACCAAAAGAGCTGAGAGGGAAAAGTATTTTCATTAAAAGTTACATTTTAATTCGTTAAGATCAAACGAAAACGAAAAAGTTTGAATGTCTGACCCAGCATAGAGTTGCTTTGTGAATATTTCTTTCAAATACCTTATGAATATTGGATTAAACAAGAGATTTTAATTTGTCCGGCCATTACATTTCTAACAATAAATGACTCGCAATTGACACAAGGAAGGCAGGTGGATCTGTTCTGGGCATTTGTGAGCGTACTTTATTTTGGCACGGCCCAACAAATGTTTTGAATAGTTTATAACAACAATACTTTAAATTATTGTAATGATGAATTTCTTTGCATTCTTAATCGACTTAAAAAAGGATGTTACCTTGTTGGGCTGTATTTTTTTATGTGTGTTACTTCAGAACTATTTTTGGGGTTTTCCGATTTTAATGATTCTTTTTTTATAATCTATGTTTTTTTTTTCAAAGCTACTGCGTTCATGTGATCCTATTTTATCAAGATCTGACCACTAGTTTTTGAGTTATCCTTAATATTTCGCATATTTAACTTACTTCGCATTTTATTTTGAATTTGCCGTATTTTTTTTTTAAATTTTCTATTATTGAACGATAGGAATCATCAATAATTTATTCACATAACTTCATGTATATGTATTAAAATGATATATAACCTTAAATGTTAAATTTTTTACATTATAATATATCCGAAAGGTAAACTGTATTGTATAGAGAGATTGTGCAGAGAATCCTGTATTTTTATTACTATGCAGCGTAAAAAAACACAAAGTTTAGCAAAGCAAAAACACTCGCATGTTAATAGAAGTTTTATAACCAACATTTCATATACTGTCATCATCATTCAAATTAACTAAATGGAAAATGCTTCTTTAAACGAGTTACGTAATGTTATAAGTGACGGTAAAAAGATGATGAGGCAAAAATAAATAAAAAAAATGGTTTTCGATTTTAAATAACAAAACATTGTAAGTAGGCACGCTGAAAATAATCGTGTTTATTTTATCGGAGTTGTAAGCATCTGAGAAAACATTTCTTGTAAAATAGATGCTTACTTTGCGACCATCCAATTTGCCTAAAATCTGCTCGTTCATCGTTTTGGCGCGTGTCCATAGTTCGGTTTCAGTTTGTTAGCACAATTTCCGTTTCCAGTAGTCTTTATACGACTAGATATTGCACGCTAGACATTTGTAAATGGCTGAGAATTTCCCAACGCGCTAGTTCCGCTTTGCCACTTGTTGAATTTAATGTTTACTGCTAACGAACGCGAAACACAATCTAGGTCACCGTTTGTCCGAATGTATCCAAAGATTAAATCTGTTGGTATTTCTATACGTACTTTGAATAAAGGTAATGAATAGACATTTGTAAATAAATGAAAACGTCATCATAACTACGGATTATTGTTTTATTTGAAAAGCAATGTCCTATAACATCCAGTTGAGCGCTTTGTGGTGCAGGGCATGATAGAGGGTACAAGACCGCACGGCAGATCACCGTTACGATGGACCGACCAAATAAAGGCAGCTCTAAACGGTCCCGTTAACGAGTGCACAAGAAGGGCCGCGGTACGCGAGGAATGGCGACGTCTGGTGGAGCGCACCACCAACCGAAGTGATGACCACGACCACTCTGCCAAGAGTGCATACGACTGAGAAGAAGATAACATCCATAAGTAAATATCTGTCTCAATAGTTGCTGGTCACAATTTTTATTTCAAACGTTTCAGAAAAACGGCTTTGCTTAAATAACGGACATTCTATATCTATTAGAGCATTTGGCAAAACCGTCAGCCAATACCGTCATAAAAGTAACTTAAAATTGAATGAAAGGAGTTTATTCTGATAGGAGTCGTTAGTCTCAACTTCGTTCGCATCGAAGTTGGCAAAGTAGACAAAGTGGTGTCGCTAAAATTAATTAATATGATGTGGTTGCATAAGCGTGACATATAAAAAGAAATCTATTGACAGATACACATAACAACTGTAAATATGTTTATAAAAGTGTTGACTTTGTTTACAACAAATTAACAAGGAATCTGGGAGAAGGAGTTATGAAGACAATGGATAATTTTCATAAATACGTTTAGCTTTCTAATCACAAATTGAAAAGCGGTATAAAGTAGTGTGCGATACAGGTCATATTCGGAAATGCTATTTTGCAAATCACTTTAACAAAATCAAATCCAGAAGGCTTTGCATGAGCTAATTAAGGAAGCACCTATACAAGATGGACTTATCTGACGACGTAAACTGTCGATTCTGTAAGGAAGGAGGTGGAAATTGCACACTTTGAAAATCACATACTTTATGAATGAATCAAGTATGAACATCTAAGCTAATGGTTACCCCAGCCAAGATATTTATAGTCTCTTATCGCTAATTACTATGGCAGAATTGGTTAGGAGTACACTTTATAATAAAGACGCAAAATCCCAAAGTTTCAAGTATCAGCCAGTTGTTGGTAAAGACCTATAAATCGAAGATATTTGAAGGATAAGAAAGTCCGTAGACTATGTATAGACAATCTGCCTGTATCTGCTGCAAAGCAATCATGTGTTCCGGTTCGAAGGGTGGGCCAGTCGTTGTAGAATACAATTGAGGTTGCGATTTTGAAGTGGGCGACGATAACGATCTCCATGGGTTTCGTGACCATTTAACACCTTAGAAGATTCTGAGAACAGATTTTAAGGGGTGTCAGTAAGCGTGCCTTTGGGTAAAACCTATTTATTCATCATCTTATTCTGTGTCCCAGCTCGGAACATTATTGTGGCATTAGCCACTAAACTAAAATATTTGTTAAGCAAACGGAGAAGACAACATCTTAAGCGTCATACAAGTCAAGCGTAAGCTACAAAATTAATTTATACTGTTCTTTATTTATTAAACTTTGGAAACTATTATTGTACGCGATGTCTACCCATTGTCAGTGCCCAGGGCCGTCAATAGTGGTCTTGTGTAAAATTGTGTGGGTAAAATTTGTGTGTAAAATCATTTATCATAATCATCAACCGACAGTTGTCCACTGCTGGACTTAGGCCTATTCCAATTCCAATGCCTATTGACTTTCCGTTGTGAAATCATAACACGGTTATGGATAATTAAAAATAGCATCGTTTACTATGCGCCGTCTTTATTCTATTGTAAATCACACATAATACCTCTATCGTATGCATTACCTAAGTTATATGATTTGAAAAAAATATCACTTCAGTAATATTCTAATAAGCTAACTTTTCAAGAAATCCATCCCGAAGAAAACTCCGGGAATACATAAAAATGTATTTAAAGAGAACCCAAATAGGAAGACAAAAAATTATATTTTGGTATTATACTTATACTTAATACATAATATTATTATAATTATTATTACAATGGAATCTTGATAATTCAAATTTCATTGGAAATGCTAAAAATTCTGAGTTAATGACTGAACAAGAATTTCGAGAAACAACGGATTTAATTACAAAAAATTTATCTTCGCAAACGCGCAATTTCTAAGTATGTTTGTCGAGTTTTAGAACTATTTAAATATAATATGTATAGTAAAATAAAAAATTGACTTAACTCTTTATAGTACATACATATTTTTTGAAATAAATTAAGTAGCATGTACAAATAATTACAAAAGGCATGTTATTTTCTTTTAATTGAAAAAAATGCTGTCATTTTATTAATTATTTTTTCTGTTATTTCAGTGTCAGTTAGTAGTTTCCAGTGGTACCAAGATAGCAAAATATAACAAACGTATCACAAGCATTAATTTTAGATTTTATTGCCATTATTTTCGGTAATTCCCGTAAGAGGTAATTATTGTTTAGTAATATCGACTGACTTGTACTTTTTTAAATTCGTATAGAGTTCAAATATGTACTATCAAGGAAAAATTAAAATGAATAATGAATTACTATTTTATAAGATTACCTACATTTAAAATTATCAACTATTTACTTTGAATGGAAGAAGAAATAACTCTTTGTAACATATTATTATACCTATACATTTTAGTGAAATACATTTACGTGGCGCGTTTTACAAAGGTCGTGATTCGTTTGCGTTATGGCAATTCCCTTTGTGCTTATGATATTATGAGCGTATCATCCTCTTTGCCGCATTTATAGCGTTCACATCGTATTATCTTAAATTGTAGACGAGGCGCCGGAGAATCGAGGGAGATAAGAAACATATACTCTGCTTTTGTATTTATGCAAATCTTTATTTACAATGAAGTGATTTTTAAAGTTGAAACATGTTTTCTTGATTGAAATAATCAAAACACTACATATTTCGGATAGAGTGATTCGGAATTGCTCCTTCCTTAAAATGCTATACTATTTATCTGGATAAATTGTCTTTTTCGTCTGTTCTTAACAGTTTGTTTTGAGAAAATTGTAGTCCTTCTCGGCTTACGCTGTATGGGAATGCCAAACTTTCTTTTTTGCCTTCTGTAACGCAGATAAAACTACAAAATAAAATGTTCAGGAAATGAAAAAAAAAACTAATTATTTTCTAAAGCAGTGTAAAATTTAAAATATTAACTTTCTAAATATATTTTAGTGTTAATTAGCAATTGAAAATTACTGGAATTATTATAAAACGGATGTAGGTAAGCCTCAAAACTACATGTATATGAAAAAACGTATTTGACAAAATATACGACATGTCCCTTTTTCGAAATTGCATATTCAAATATACTCGATATTACATAAAAAATACTATCTTTTTAATAGAAATTTAAAATAAAAATGAGTGTAGTATATACTCTAGTATCTATAACGAACAATTTTTTTTATTTAAACGAAGCCAGGTTTAAGCATTTTACGTATAAAAATGAATTTTGTACGTGACAAACAGATAAACATCATAGCTCCACGAATCAAGGCACATTATACAACAACGATTCGTATTTCATAACTAGAGTGCTGTTTATTACGTTTTGCTTTCGACTTTGTGAGTCAGTTATCAGTTGAACATATTCGCGTACACCACTATCTCTGTCCGTTGTGTGCAGTGTCTCATTATGAACTACAAACACTGAATAAGCCGGGCAACCCACGGCGCGGCGTATGCAAACCGTGTGTGTATTTGGTAAACGTTTTATGACTTTTTATCGTATGCTTTGGTTTATATTTAATTACTTACATTCATAATTATGAGAAAAAACGTATAGTGAAATTTATGTGTGGTTTTAGATGAATATCGCTTAAAACAAAACTGTTAGCTTTTAAGTATTTCAACTTATATTTTTGTTGGTTTTTAAACGGCCCTCAACATCACTTCATACCTTGAATAGAGCCTCGCCCGCCAACTGCATGATATTATTTCAAGCAAGGAAAATGAATTTCATTGTCCTTTCCGCTTTAGATATCTGATATCTTAAAATAGGTCTTTGAATAAGTATTTTTTTCTGTAGGCATATCTTTGTGTCTGCGTTTAGTGTTTTATATCAAAATACGTTTTTAACGATTTCAATAATGCAGAAGTGTTTAAATCATAATAAAAGACACAGCCCCGTTAGAAAGGTACTTACTGCCATTTGGACGTGACATTATTGATGGGAATGTGCATAAAATTAAAATAAAAAATAAAATTCCAATTTTATGACACTGCTATGAAATAACGTTGCAGGCTAAGCATTTATAAACTTGAACATATTTACATAATATTATTTTTCTTCTTTTAATTTTATTAACATGAATAAGTTTCAGTTTAGTGGTTTGTTGGATTTCTATGTGTTCGCGGGTCGCTTATCTGATTGAATAGAAACTTTTACGTTATTGATTGAAGATTAGTACTTTAGTCAATTTTTTTTCCCCCTACCTATGCTGATTGCCTTGAGAGGCTATTTCAGCTTCTCCCTAACGTGTAGGTGAGCTCACGGGGCTTAAACCGGGAGTGTTGGTAACACTGGCCCCAGTAAGAGCAGTGCTTCGCAGAATCTACCACCGGATCGGAAACGCGACCCACTGAGAAGATCCGGCGAGAAACTCAGTGGGCGGCGAGAAACTCAGTGGGCCATCTAATTATGATATCGATAGATAGTACTCGTTGTTTTTCAATATTAGGTTATATTACAGTCACTTAGCGATAAAACGTTTTCGCTGATTCACTAATACTTATTATGCCTGTTAATACTAAAATTGAAATCTTAATCGATAAGTAATTATGTACTTGAACCAGGTTTTATACGCTTCATCATTAAGCGTGGGTTTGTTATTTATGTTCGATCGAAGAAAATCTGTTTTAACAGCTCGAAGCGTAAACTTATTTTGAAGATGTAAACGTGCAGCTTAATCACAGGTTACAGAGTACAATTTGTCAGTGAAATTGCCGAGGAGACATTACTTTACCCATTAATTTTTCCGACGACAGCCATTTCGAGTCGAGAACTTAAATGGCGTAAACATCATTCTTCAAAATACGCTTTGAAAGATCTCGAGAGAGTTAAGGGATTATCTTGTTTGTAATCGTTTAGTGAAGGTTTTAGGATTAGGAGTACATGATATTAAATACAATAATACGTTTAGCTCGTTGGGTCGTGATCGTTTTAGCTTACAAATTTAGTATGGGTTTTTTTTTATTGCCCTTGTATGGCCTACCTGATGGTGAGTGGTTACCGTCGCCCATGGACTTCAGCAATGCCAGGAGCACAGCTAAGCCGCTGCCTACCGCTTAATACTCTCCACAAGCCTCGTTTGAAGAAGGACATGTCATAGCGCTCGGGAAACACCGTGGTGGGGAGCTCATTCCATAGCCGGATGGTACGTGGAAAAAGAGATCTCTGGAAACGCACTGACGTATGACGTATTTTAGACATCTCTAGATTGTAAAGTCCGTTTTTAAAATCGTAATGTTTTCATTGCGAACAATATGAGACCGCAGTTCGTTTTAGGTTGGATAAACACACATCGCTTAGTATATCTGGTTTCGCGGCTATTATAACTTGGCTACAATGTTTCGGTTAAAGTAAACAAAATTTTGTGAACATAAACCGTTCACGTCAATTGGAAAAGCAGCGGAGCGAAGTTTTAGCTTAGAAACTTTAAATGCGGGCCTTCGTTGATTCTCACATTAATTGATTGGTACAAACTTTCGATTCATTCGAGATACGGTTACGAATTTTTACATTATTGTTTCTATTTTGTGTTTCGGCTAAAAATCATCAATTATTGTAATAGTCCTCATTCTGCATCGAAAAATATAGTATTTATCTTGATAGATTTTAAAACGCATATTTTTTTTAAATACGTAAGATTTATTAGGATAAGCATAATTTAAAAAAATGTTAACGCGGGACAAACATTTCTTTTCTCAAACAACGATAAAAATATCTCAGAAGGGTATAAAAATGTCAGGAACAGAACTCACTGCGTCTGAACATTTTAAGCGAATCCGTCATGTTGAAAAAAGACTAAGGTTTGTTTCGTCGCAAGGTTATATACGTCGGTTGCATGACAATAGTTTACGAGTATTGTTCCTATAAAACAAAAAGAGCGAAAGGGTATGTATGTTCATTGAAATGAAATCTTTAAAGCTCAAATAAACGTACTTCTGTCTATATAGTTCCATACCCCATGCTGTGTCGTAGCTGTTGCTACGGATTTGTGCCAATTTACCAACTAGATTTATATCGTCCTTTGTATCATTTTCGTTGGGGCGGTTTTCTACAAAACATACTTCTTCAGTATGTTAAGAAAATTTTGAAAAAGGAAATCTTAATTGTTTTATGTAATCACTATTTCGTATAATCACTATTTCATTACTGGTGGTAGGACCTCTTGTGAGTCCGCACGGGTAGGTACCACCGCCCTGCCTATTTCTGCCGTGAAGCAGTAATGCGTTTCGGTTTGAAGGGCGAGGCAGCCGTTGTAATTATACTGACACCTTAGAGGTTATATCTCAAGGTGGATGGCGCATTTACGTTGTAGATCTCTATGGGCTCCAGTAACCACTTAGCACCATGTGGGCTGTGAGCTCGTCCACCCATTTAAGCAATAAAAAATAATAATTAAAAAATACACGTTCATGGTTTTAATCTCAATGTATTTTTTGTCAAAACAGAGATGTATTTCCTAAAGTTAACGCGCGAATTATACGATACGAAAACGATGTGGTTCCAACAAACTTGCCGTTATCATTATCATATCTCTTGCTTTAATAATAATTTGCATCTTTTTATCTATCTTTTCGACGAGCGACAATAAAATTAACATATAAATGTAGCGTGTGACGCTAATACGCAAAAACGTATGTACGAGTATATGTCGAGTCAAGGGTTGTGTTGTACATTCGTCGTTACGCTTACCCACTAACTGTTAGCTGGGACGTTAAGCGCTCCAAAGTGCCGGCGGAAGCTCACTCATTTAAGAGAGTCCAATGACGTGTTCTCTTTATCAGATTTTTTTTTATTGCTTAGATGAATGGACGAGCTCACAGCCCACCTGGTGTTAAGTGGTTACTGGAGCCCATAGACATCTACAACGTAAATGCGCCACGCACCTTGAGATATAAGTTCTAAGGTCTCAGTACAGTTACAACGGCTGCCCCACCCTTCAAAACGAAACGCATTACTGCTTCACGGCAGAAATAGGTAGGGAGGTGGTACCCATCCGTGCGGACTCACAAGAGGTTATACCACCAGTAATTAAGCAAATTATAATTTTGCAGGTTTGATTTTATTACACGATGTTATTCCTTCACCGTGGAAGTCAATCGTGAACATTTGTTAAGTACGTATTTCATTAGAAAAATTGGTACCCGCCTGCGGGATTCGAACACCGGTGCATCGCTACATACGAATGCACCGGACGTCTTATACTTTAGGCCGCGAAGATTATGAATATCATTAATAGTTTCAATTTATAATCAGCTGTTTATTTGACTCTGGCCACTTTGTACAGTTGCACAAATACACCGGTAACTTTACTAAAGGCCATTAATCTCTGGTCCCGCACCGTCATCAAACCTTAATCAATTCCGTTCTACTATTTATACAATGGATTGAAATTTACGGAATTTATGTATCTTAAGTAATGATGTCGAGAAAGTACAGAGATATAATTTTAGTTTTATTTACCTTTTAATTATAAGGACTCATGCGGATTGCTTAGTTTCAAGTTGTTTTATTTAATGGCTGTGCCACTCTATAGTCCAGAACGCATGATTACTTCGCTGGAAAATAGCCAAAATTATGATACGCCGATAAATACGCTCTATTACCAATTAATGCCGGTCATCGATGGCATTAATTGGTAATAGTACATAAATATATGTATGTGTATAATAAAAATCTTACATTTATTTCCGTTATCTGTTACCTGTAATACAAGTTCTTTACGAACTTAGCACAGGACCAGTTAATGTGGCGTGCTTGTCAGTAAATTATAAAAAAAAAATTTGGGAGAATGCTGTTACTCATTCTTTGATGTATCCTTTAGTCGCCTTTTACAAAACGCACGCAAAAAGATACGATGATGTCAACTAAATACAGCCAGCACAGCGTTTTCATACACAAGCGTATCGAATTGATTTAAAAATAAATGATCATTCAAGCATCTAGTATCCTTTGATGTATTCAATATTGAGCTAAATTTGTTAGCAGTCATTTAATAAAAATCATCAGAGTGATTAATTGAATATTAATTACGATATCGTTTAGCACCTCAAATTTGCTAAATACGCCCGAAACAAAAGTAGAGTTCTTAAGAAATCCACTGCTGAAATTAAGTTAATTGAGTAAATTTTAAAGTCTTAAATTGGGTTATGCGTCGCCTCAAGCCGTATCTCTTGTGTCTTTAAACATTCTTTGATTTTTCTTCACCTTTGAAGCCCGAACTGAATTTTACATTCCAGAAAATTTTATAAAATTTTGATTTTCATCCTACGTTATTTTGTGAATAATATCATCTATTTGTATTTAGTTAAAATGAAAAACGATTTTAATATAATAGTGAGGATTTAAGCATTTGTACGTGAGCATTCGTATTGAGGGTATGATGAATGAATTGGAAAACATTTCTCTTGAAATTTTTCTAAGTGAAGTCTAATATGTAAAATAAAATGATTTATACAGAGATCGCAATGTGTCCATAAAGCTTTCAATAATCTTACTTGTATACGCACGATAATAATGTTAAGAAATTATCCTAATCCACTTTTCGTAACGTAAGTACATTATTACAAAATATTCATCTAAATGTTTAAAATAGTCCAGATTGTGTGTTTAATTCATTATATTGATGTTCTCTAACTACCTTTAGAGTGTAAACGAAGCTTAAATGTAACGTTACCGAAGTGAAGGTATGTCTTTGGTGTAGTAATTAACGTTTCTATATGACCCTTATCAGTGTAGGCATATAATGATATTACTCTCTGAAATCTAATACATGAAGTTGTGACAGTTTTCATTAAACTATACATCAAGCTATAGGTATACATGGCATAGTGAAGTAATATTATTATTGTGAAATTCTAAGTTTAAATCTTTTTACTGTTAACTTCCGTGGATAGAACAAAATTTGTATTTAAAAATAATGATTCAGATTTCTTAATAAATTTATCGACCTTGTATTTTAGCATAAACAGCGTTCTACGTTTACTTACGTAATTAACTTGCGAAGGTCGTCACTCTCTTATGTTGAAGTAATTCCTTAATGAATAATATCATTTTCCACATGATTCTTTTTCCATCTAATATTTAATTAGAGGTCACATTTATGTCTGCACTAACATATTTCTTTTGCGTCAAATGCTGTCAATGATTAAAAGCATGAAGGTAGGTTTGTCCCAATCAGTTCATTTATAAAGTATTTTCTTTTTATGGCGTTGATTAGAAACCTCATCTAAAATTCATGTTAGATTTATTAAAGTTATCCCAGACCGCCAACGCATTCTTCTTACGCAAGACACGCTCTGAAATTTCGCTTGGCGTTATTACTCTAACTTGATGGCTGTGAATCTTGTCCAAACTGGAATTCGATCATCAAGTATCTCATGTCGGTATGTGAATGTCGCTTCTAGTAATTACTTTCTCTGTCCCTTTATCTGTCTGTCCCTATGTATGCTTAAATCTTTAAAACTACGCAACGGATTTTGATGCGGTTTTTTTTAATAGATAGAGTGATCGAAGGGGAAGGTTTATATGTATAATAACATCGATTAAATAGTGGAGAAATCAATAATAAATTACAGTTTCCGAAGCGAAGCGAGGACGGGTCGCTAGTCTTAGATAAACCGAAACACGCACGACTCATCGAATATTCCAATCATTATGTTAATAGTCACCGCCGAATGTAATTGGATTGATTGACGCTAAACGCATTATCAATTGATTATATTGTCGTGCATGTGCATTATCTATACTAATATTATAAAGAGGAAAGATTTGTTTGTTTGTTTGTTTCGAATAGGCTCCGAAACTACTGGACCGATTTGAAAAATTCTTTTTCCATTAGAAGCCGACATTGTCCCTGATGAACCTCCTCCGTGCGTCGTATTCCTCATTTCTGAGGGTCGTGACCTTTACTGAGCACTTTTGTCAGGACTATGTTCTTCCATTCACTTCTGTCCTCCGCGCAGTGGATAGCGACATTGATGCTGGTTTCCAAAGTCGTCTTGATCTGATCGGACCAGCGCATGGGACTACGCCCCCTAGGCCTCTTTCCTTCCACTTTGCCGGTGATGAGAAGTCTTTCGAGATTGTCACCCTTTTTTCTCGCAACGTGACCGAAAAACTCTAAAATCCTACGTAGGCAAATGGTGGAGAGTCTTAAGGAGACGCCTAGTTCTTCCAGGATTGATGCGTTTGTCCGATGCGCCGTCCAGGGAATCCGCAGCATTTTCCTCCAGCACCACATCTCAAACGCGTCGATCCGACTTCGATCAGCCTTCTTCAGAATCCATGCCCTGATGAACATAGGCTACTTTTTTTTTTTTTTTTTTGGTTTCATGTGTGTTTTAATGTTTCCGAAGCGAAGCGAGGGCGGGTCGCTAGTTATCCATACAGCGTTTGCGATCATTCAAAAAATATGTTGTCTTAAGACGCCGATTCAATTTAAGAAAAACTATTTTTAAATGCGATCTGCGACAGTTTCATCTATTCAATCAGCTGATTGCCAATCCTGCTGATTACTAGATTTGAGTTTTTTTTTTACGTCACGACTCACTTAAATGAAACAAATAGAATATCAAAATTTTACTTAAGCTTAGTTCGTACTTTTTAAGCAAAGAATAGCGTAAACAAACGTACAAATGACTCACACAAAATCACATAGTAAGTCTCAACAAATGAGGACTAAATGAGTATTAAGTACAGGTTTTTGTTTGCTTTAGTAAAATTCAATTTTAATAATTGTGTTTACGCTCTAAGAGGTCGTTTGCAAAGATAACACAAGAAACCTAATTTTCATAAAGTACAAAATCTTTCACAGCTATTTGTTTCGTTCACAGAAAACTATGTGACTATGAGAGTTATAACCCATCCCAAACTAAGAAATGTACAAAATAAAAACGTGATAATCATGTTAAAGGTTCGCAAAAACCTTGGAACTATCCCACTATTTACGCACATGTCTAAATAGAAATGGAATACATTGTTCATTAATCATTCTTTGTATTGCCTT
Source organism: Bombyx mandarina (assembly GCF_030267445.1). Taxonomy (NCBI): domain Eukaryota; kingdom Metazoa; phylum Arthropoda; class Insecta; order Lepidoptera; family Bombycidae; genus Bombyx; species Bombyx mandarina. The sequence continues at coordinate 9,708,673 of NC_143221.1, forward strand.
CAAAACATTTTCAATACCTAAATAATAATGGTAGTAGGCACGTTGTGAGTTTCTCGTATGTCGATGTTGCAGATCCGCTTTGATTTGAGTCAAAAAGCAATCATGCATTTTGATATGGGGACTATGATGACCATTTCAGACTTCGCCCGACCTCAGTGTGCTTAGTGCGAGTTTTTTAACGTTCTCGATAGCGTAAAAGTTAGCTCATATTTGTATGGAATGGATTCGTTTGCCTACGTTTGCCGTTAGGGGCGCTGTTCTAACTGCATACAAAATTGGTTGATATAGGGACTGTGATGACCATTTTAGACTTCGCCCGACCTCAGTGTGCTTAGTGCGAGTTTTTTAACGTTCTCGATAGCGTAAAAGTTAGCTCATATTTGTATGGAATGGATTCGTTTGCCTACGTTTGCCGTTAGGGGCGCTGTTCTAACTGCATACAAAATTGGTTGATATAGGGACTGTGATGACCATTTTAGACTTCGCCCGACCTCAGTGTGCTTAGTGCGAGTTTTTTAACGTTCTCGATAGCGTAAAAGTTAGCTCATATTTGTATGGAATGGATTCGTTTGCCTACGTTTGCCGTTAGGGGCGCTGTTCTAACTGCATACAAAATTGGTTGATATAGGGACTGTGATGACCATTTTAGACTTCGCCCGACCTCAGTGTGCTTAGTGCGAGTTTTTTAACGTTCTCGATAGCGTAAAAGTTAGCTCATATTTGTATGGAATGGATTCGTTTGCCTACGTTTGCCGTTAGGGGCGCTGTTCTAACTGCATACAAAATTGGTTGATATAGGGACTGTGATGACCATTTTAGACTTCGCCCGACCTCAGTGTGCTTAGTGCGAGTTTTTTAACGTTCTCGATAGCGTAAAAGTTAGCTCATATTTGTATGGAATGGATTCGTTTGCCTGCGTTTGCCGTTAGGGGCGCTGTTCTAACTGCATACAAAATTGGGTTAACTCTTACGCTATCGAGAACGTTGAAAAACTCGCACTAAGCATACAGATCACGAGCTGAAATGCGACATTCACTTTCACCGGAAAATCCGCTCACCGCATTTAAGTTTACGCTCTGCTCCGCTCGAGTTGAATAAGTTTCTACATTTCAAACTTTTGAATTGACATATTATGTGCTCATAAATATTTACAAATTTATTCTTTTCCTTTGTAACAAAGCCGTTGAAGAATATTTAGAAATAAAACTTGGAAAATTTTATCTATGGAAAAGATTCAGATATTGAAAAGGAGATGACGGTATTATTTAAAATAATTCCTTAGAGCAAGCAAACCTACACGATATAAACCATAAGGTTACTTTCTCTATATTTAGAGTTTCCAAAGCATCCGTGACATAAATATTATTGACATTCCTAAAACGGACGTAACTGGTAGTCTGTGAGCTACCTAGAGGTAGTGGCCGTATGCTAATCTGTGCTTTGTATAGGGTAGGTCTGTCGAGAAGTATCAAAATTTCAAGGTATTAGGCTCTACTTTGCCTTTTAAATTTACTTTGAATACATTACGTTTTAAATGTTACCCTCAATAAACCTAATGCATTCAAAGATTCATGGGCATAGTTCTTGAAATTTTTCTCGAGTTTTTCTCGAACACCCAAGGTGTGTGGCGCATTTTCAAGGTGTGTGGCGCATTTACGTTGTAGATGTCTATGGGTTCCAGTAACCACTTAACACCAGGTGGGCTGTGAGCTCGTCCACACATCTAAGCAATAAAAAAAAATAAAAAACCCTAACCTAAACATGTCTGCGGCGTAAATCAATTTCATATTAAATTAACTTTTATTTTTTAGGCTTTGATAGGCATTCAGAAGATTCATTCATTCCATTTTCATTCGGAGATTCATTCATAGGCTTCACGACAAGAATCAGCAAGAAATTCAGGAAAAAAATTACATAATATTATTATTATCAGCAATTATATAATAATAAAAATAATTTGAACTACTCGAGGTTTCCCTTACCCAAAACTAGCCAAAGATCTGTAATATAATTTCATCGACACTGACCACAAAAATTGTAAAGTATTTAAAATGAATGAATGAATGAATGAAACTTTGTTTTTTCCCCCCTACCTATTCGCTGGCAGCCTAGGGGGCTATTCCAGGTACGCCCGGTAAGCGAGCTCTGAAACTTTGGTTTCAACAGTAAAGTGTTTTTAAATCCTATTTTGTATTTACGTTTTCTAGCAATGTTTGTAGTACTATAAAGTCTATCTTTCGCATAGTTGAAAAACCTTTATATTTAATTTAAAAAAATATCTTTCGTAACTATGTTATTTATGTATGTATAAGTATAAATATTGAATGAGGCTGCTCCCGGCTTTGTAACTCCGTCCGAATTGGACGTAATTTCCAAATTTTGGAAGTCAATATTGTTGAAGTGCAGAAGACAATTCAATCGATCAGCTCCTAGAGCGCTTGGTACCGGACAAACCATTGTTCACCGTGATCAGCCTCTGATGGTAGCGGCCTATACTCGCGCGCTAATTGCACTCCCTCAAGTGACAGCTGAATAACGTCACGTTTGATCGAGAAGCTGTAATTTTACCTGTAAACAATTTAATTTTTACTTGCCATCGAATAAAGGAATATTTCCTTTGAGTTTTCCAACATATTTCTTGAATTTAGGCCGCAAAGATTTGTTTGAATTTGCTTGAAGAAATAATTTTGATGTCTTAAAACATTCTCATGATTTTGTTTAGCTTTTTATTAAGCATTTTATTACTTGTTATTGTTACTTTTAAAGGGTTTTGTAAGTTTAAGGCTATACTCAAATTGTATCTGTTAACGTTTTCTTTTTGTGAGGAGAAATTTCTCTGCTATTCTAACATTATAAATACTTGTGAAACACGACTTAATGAACTAAAGTTAACTAGTTCTAAAATATGTAGGGTTTCATTCTTCATCTTGTGCTGGTAAACTTTTTCATATTCTAATCATAAGTCAAGCTAATAATATTCTCAGGAAATTTATCTAAAAATAGAACTTTACCTTTACTTTTTTGGTTATTTGAAGAATGCAAATAAAGCTTATAATAGCCTAATCATGAAATGAAATAACAAACGATTTTTAAAATTAATTGCAACTACTTACATACCGACAGCGTGAATAAGAATCTATTGTCGTCATTCTACTAATAAAATTGGGGTTCGTTATACATAGTTTCTGATAACTTAAATTGGGTCATGTCGATCATACCGTTGTAGACCAGGAGTGTGACACGATATCGAATATTATATTACGTAACGTCCCGTGGAAATAGTCGAACAGATTCTGATTGAAATTGAGGAGAAACCAACAAGCCTATGTTAAATAATGGAAACAACATTATGTAGGTACGTGACAGCCGTGCAAACGATGATCAGTACCGTAGTCAAGGGGTCTACGACAGAAATCCATAACTATTTTTAAAAAAATATTTTTGTATTTGGTCACTTGTTGCATTATAGTCTCAAGCGCACTTTCAAAAAAATTACAATTATAAAACGAATAGAGTAGAATACGCTTACACCATAACATATTGTTGAATTAAAATAATTTAGCCCATTGTGGGCATTACTGCAGCCAGTCGTTTGGCGGTGTTGGCTATTTTCTATCGGTTGTACCTTTTACTTATATGTTTATAATTTAAAAAAAAAGACTATATTAATGTTGATTATTATTTTTTCAGATCTGTCTGCCGAGTGTCGTCGGATTGCACCAATAAAAATGGTAAGTAATGTTAATAAATTCAAACAAAATAAAGAAAGATGAATCAAACTAAAATCCGATAGGCAGCGGCTTGGCTCTGCCCCTGGCATTACTGAAGTCCATGGGCGACGGTAACCACTCACCATCAGGTGGGCCGTATGCTCGTCTGCCTACAAGGGCAAAAAAAAATACCGATAATGAACGGTTACCAAAATAATCAACATTTCGATTCAAGTTATATGTTATGGTAGCTTTTAATAAACCCAACAGTTTTAATAACCAAGAGTTATGAAGCAACACATTTTACAAGTATTTAAGTTCTCAAATATGTCTGATTGAAGAAACTAAAAATGTGATAATAACTTTTGTGTTCCTTTACAAGTCATTTGCGGTTATAATAAAATCGAATACCGGCGGATATTACCTATTTAGTATAGTAATAAGTACTAATACATAAAATAATTGATTGATGATCGACGTAGTTTCATTAAGCACTAGCACGTGATCGTTAATATTTTCTTTTGTTCGAACCATCGACTTTCTTTGTAACGTTGTTGTTTGTGATTTCAATGGAGCTCGAACAATTCATTCCTGTTAGCGCCTTTCTTTTGAGGTTTTCACTTTGATTGCTCTTTATAATAGCTCGTAAATGTATAGTCAATAATGTTCAATTGACGTAATTAATACAGTCTACAGTTAAACTGGCTTAGGAAACTGCAAAAACAACTGTTTCTTTATTTATTTATTGCATATATTATTTTTTACACAAAAACAAAACAGCTTACAGCAAATTTGTCTCTTCTTAGGTAATAATCATCAAAATCTATTATTGTACGTTTCTACAATATATTTAGTAATAAGTTAGTTTGCCAATTATACCGGAATACAGTCATACATAATCATTAGTTACACATGGCTCTGTAAAATTAAAATCAAATGGATGCATGAAACAGGTGGAACGCAAGTATTTAACTTTGTGAAGTGGGAATAGCAGCCATCATTCTGTGATTAATGGGAAAAGCTGTGCTCCATGGAGAAGGGCGGAAGTACGACATGTGGCATACTTCCTGTTCGTAGCGAGCTGACATGTCAATATTTGCTATTTGAAGTTGTAGGGCAAAAACGCAAATTTAGTCTAGTGTGAATATTTTAACACGGATCAATGAAAATTTTTCATTTTAAAGCATATGTGAAATTAATTTTAGGTTTATCATCTAATATACGTTTGCTTTTTGAGAAATCAATCCTTACATGTATAAAACTTCAATACGCGTATGTATGGCCTTCTTATTTGGTGAATTTTTACAAGAAACCGATAGTGTAATCCCAGAGCTGCGGGAGACATTCGTCTAGAGTGGCGTTTCTGAAGAAATTTATTACGGCCCGCAGATCATTCGGGCATCGTCACTAAGTACTAGGTTTACGATTTTTACTGTCGTAATTCAACGTCGAACACGAATTCTAAATTTAAATGAGTACAATAAAGTTTGATGCTATTTTAACTCGTAAATTAATTTTGATAATACTATTGTTAGATACTAAAATGATGGAGGAAAATTAATTGTACAATAATTTCATACCTTATTCTTTCTTTCTTCTATTTCTCAATTAATAAAAACAAAATTGGAAATTTCAATTTCAACGCCGGTATTTAACGTTTTCCTGTTCATGTTTTTTCCAGCTAACGATTGTTTTGAGAACTGACAGCCCACTGACAGCTATACTTCGATTTTAGCCAATTTTTCTTTGCAAGGTATATTAAAATCAGTTTCAAACCAAACCAAACCTTACTCTATATTATTTTCTATAAAATAAAACCTTTACCCTGTTATCTATCGCCCTGCGTTGAAGGATTCGTAATAATCCCTTGTGTTTTTGGACGAATGGAACACATCCGAAAGAATCTTATGTAAATTACTTTCGTTATGCTTATCACCTCTCGCCTCTCGCCTAATAAAACCATGAAAAAACTGAACGATTTTGATTTCTCTTTGAATCGTCAACTTCCTGCGAGGTCGTACCGAGCACACACACACGCAATGGAAAATTTCTGCGTTTTAGTCCCTTTTTATAAGTACAGACGGAGGACACTGCCTATTTTGTATCTGCAGGTTTAATAATAAAACGGACGGACGGAGGCCAGTTTTTGTGAATTGGCGGTAGTTCTTTTGACGTTCAATAAGTATGTACTTTCATTTATCTTGAATAAATTTTTTTTGATTTGATTTGAAAACAATTTAAATATTAACGTCTATAAAGTTTTGTGGGGTTGGAAACTGGCATCAATCGAAAATTTAAGCTTGTCGATTGAATATCAAAATATTATAGCCGTTTCGAAGGAATGAAATTCAATATTAAGTCTTAATATTTATATATATGTATAAAGCTACGTTAAAAAAATATTTAAAATATTACATACTATATTACTATAATATACTTAGAAGACCATCTTGATTGACCCAAGCGAAGCCGGAGCAGATCATTACTAATAAATAAATTACAAATTGATTAATGTAGTATTTAAATATATCACTTAATTTAAAACTATAAAATGAATGATATAATCGCACATCATTTGTAAATAGATTTGATTTATTGATGGCGTATTGTGAGTCGGAACGGTAGCGCAGTCCTAAGTTTTTTTTTTTTATTGCTTAGATATGTGGACGAGCTCACCAGCCCACCTGGTGTTAAGTGGTTACTGGAGCCCATAGACATCTACAGTACATCCAAGTACATCTAAGTACTTCTTGAGTTTGTTCTCACGCCTCAAAGTAGGTTTTCACGTACCAATATACGACGTTTAGCAGTTAATTTATACTAGATTAGCCGTGGCTCGTATGCTCAACAGAAAACATGCACATTGAAAGTCCCATCCTATCGTTGCGTTATATTTTATTAATTCTTAATTATTTTAGTTTACTTTGACTGTGAGCTCTAATTACGCTGTTATATTTTTTAATTAAGTATCCATTATCACGAACTGATACCTATAAGTACCTTTTTATTTGGTACCGATTCATCGAGATAAAAATTATCTGCTTCTATAGATAAAATAGCAATCAATCTAATACCGCACTCGTACAACTCGTTCGTATTATCAAGCCAAAATCAAAATGTGCCGTAAAAATACGTGCTAACATTACTAACATTATTACGAGTATCTCTTCGGAAAATTGGGATAATAAGAATAGATGTGGATCGGTGTCGTGAAAACAAAGGACCTTTGCAAATTACAAAACGTAATTTACGTTAAAGAATAATTTTTGTGATTACATGTGATTGAAAGGTCGGGCACTGCCCACTGAGTTTCTTGCTGGATCTTCTCAGAGTTGCCATTCCGATCCGGTGGTAGATTCAGCGAAGCACTGCTCTTGCTAGGGTGTAGTGTTAGCAAGGCCTCTCAGGCTGTATCCCATGAGTTCATTTACCCGTCCACCTCTAGTTTAAATATGCTCTTGGGCAACCAATTACTGGTGGTAGGACCACTTGTGAGTCCGCGCGGGTAGGTACCACCGCCCTGCTTATTTCTGTCGTGAAGCAGTAATGCGTTTCGATTTGAAGGGTGGGGCAGCCGTTGTAACTATACTGAGACTTTAGAACTTGTATCTCAAGGTGGGTGGCGCGTCTACGTTGTAGATGTCTATGGGCTCCAGTAACCACTTAACACCAGGTGGGCTGTGAAGCTCGTCCACCC